>NC_135528.1:3472500-3772500 GCF_051989575.1 Stigmatopora nigra | reverse complement strand
CGACAACCACCGTCAGCGCACCTCCGACGCAATCCGGTAAGATTTTTTTTTTGTCCAATTTTGAAAGGTTGCAGCCAATATTTGATTTCGATGCTAGTGAGGGAGCTGGTGGTGTCGGCGGGCGAGAGCGTGGAAGTCACGTTGCCGAGCAACTCAGTGGAGCTCAACGCCTTTGTGGTGCCGCCGCCTCCGCCAGGTAAGTCGGTTAAATATGATTTTCAGCAGAATCCGTTTGGAACTTGGCGTCTTTCCTGGCAGATACAAAATATGCATTTGACTGGAGGCTAATAACGCACCCCAAAGATTATAGCGGGGAGATGGAAGGGAAGCACAGCACGACCCTCAAGCTCAGCAAGGTATGGGTGAATAATGTTTTCAATTTAAAAAAACAAGCCAAAATTGAAGAAAATATGAGTATCTTATCATTTTTTTTCCAGCTAACTGTTGGTTTGTACGAGTTTGAGGTGACGGTGGATGGGGGAGGAGCCCACGGGGAAGGTTATGTCAACGTAACAGTCAAACCAGGTAATGTGCATTTTTTCCCAGCTGTAAGACATACCAGTAAAAAAAAATAGTTTTCCTATTTTAATTCATTTTCAAATGAAAAAATGAGCTATTTTTCAAAATGTAACTATAAATTGTGATTATTTTCCAATTTGTAATCATTTCTATTTAAAAATAATCATCATGCTTTTTTTCCCCATAAAATGCAGTTAGTATCCTATTTTGTAATTTAAAAAGACATTTTAACATTTTTATATCCCCCCAAAATGGGCATTTCCTCTATTTAAAATTTTCCCTATATTTATAAAAAAATATTTGACCTAAAACTAAAATAAAAGTTAAAGGTTTTTCTTTAATGTTTAACCTCAATAAAACCTTTCACATAAAAAACACCCCAAAAACTTTTTTGTCATTGTCCAACAAGCCCCCCCCCCCAAAAGAACCTTAAAGAGATTAATATAAATCACAAATCCATTTGAAATAAGATCCCATTACGCTCTTGTTTTCCACCTGACAGAACCGCGAGTCAACAAGCTTCCCGCTGCCGTGGTTTCACCAAAGTTCCAGGAGATCTCCTTGCCGACCAGCTCGACGGTGATCGACGGCAGGCGTGAGTTTTCAATCAAAACGTGACTGCAAAAGCAACATTTTCTTTACAACAATATATTTTTGTATCATTAGAGAGCACAGATGATGACAAGGTGGTTTCGTGGCACTGGGAAGAAGTCAAAGGTCCCCTGAGGGAGGAGAAGGTGTCCGCCAATACGCCCGTCCTCACCCTCACCAACCTGGTTCCGGGGAACTATACCTTCAAGTAAGTACACGTCTATTAAAACCTTAAACTACATACAGTGATACTTTGAGATACGAGCTCACTGCGTTCCGGGACCGAGCTCGTGTGTCAAGTTACTTGTATCTCCAATCCGTTTTTCCCATTTAAAATAACTTAATGCAATAAATGCATATATATTTTGTTTAATGGTCTATCTTTTGCTAGTTTAACTGTGACCGACTCCGATGGTGCCCAAGACTCAACACAAGCCACCCTGTCTGTCAACAAAGCCAAGGATTACAAGCCCGTGGCCAATAGTGGACCCAACCAGGTCAACATTTTATCACTCGCTCACCATTTGGCGTGTATGAACGTCATTGTTTTTGTCAATGCAGGTCATCACCTTGCCACGGAACTCCATCACTCTGTATGGCAACGAGAGCACGGACGACCACGACTCGCTCGCCTATGAATGGTCGCTCAGCCCTGAGAGCAAAGATAAAGTAGTGGAGATGCAAGTGAGTCCTTGTCTTCCAATGAAGGCGGTAGATGTTCAATCCAATTTTGACAGTTATTATTTATTATTCATACGTTTTGAAATATGCCAAAAAAGTGGGGATAAAAATCAAATTATACTACTACATATTGAGAATTATTAGATAAAATAATGGAAAATGGGTATTAATAAAATTAGACTATTGTTTTCTGTATTTTAAATCAAAAATTAACTTCAGAAATGAGTAGTTTATCCAGAAATACCTTTAAAAATATTAAGACATTTTCAGTTTTTCTTTTGTCATTCCTTATATTTTTTAATTTAGGAGACTAATTCCATTCAAATATTTTTTTTAAATAAATAAACCTCGATTTGTGTTTTCCAGGGTGTGCGCACCCAAATCCTGCAACTGTCAGCCATGCAAGAGGGCGACTACACCTTCCAGCTCACTGTCACCGACTCTTCCGGACAACAAGACACATCCCACGTCACAGTTATCGTGCAACCGGGTAAAATTTTTTTAAAAAAAAACAGTCATGTCGGATCGTCAGATGCTGATCTCGTCATGATTGGTATTTTCTGTTATCTCTAGAAAACAACAAAGCACCCCAAGCAGACGCTGGCCCGGAGAAAGAACTCACGTTACCGGTTGATCGAACTATGCTGGATGGGAGTAAAAGCAGCGATGACCAAAAGATAGTCGAATATCACTGGAAACAAACCAAGTCAGTATATTCAGAAGTTGACCGTAGCATTGCTTTAACAGGTTGTGCGATATGTACTCTTTGAGATATAGTTTGTTCATTGGCTAATATCCCATTCCACTTTAAATGGTATGAACGTTAAGTGTTGTCAATGGCTACCATCCAGTAAATAACAGATACTTTGACATTGATAGTCTTTGAAAAATCGGTTGAGAAATAAAATAGGCTTAATTTCAATATCAATACCAATTGATGAGAATGTGGCCTCTACCAACATTGCCGCCCTGGGGACATTTTAGTTGTGGTCATGGGGAGTCTTTTCATACTTCTGCTGTCAAGATACCAATAACTTAACAGTCAGGTGAGTTAGTTTGCTCTTATTTATTATTGAAAGTTTTAAAAAATATCATAAATAACATGGTATGAGTACAGTGTTAGTCTTACGGCAAAACAAGGTAAATGTTTGCTCTGCATAGCAAATGAATTGTACGCCTACGCCCCTCAATTGCATCTTCCATGTCCAATTCCCAGAGGTCCGGATGGAGTCAAAATGGAGAATTCGGACGGCGCCGTCGCCACGGTGACGGGCCTCCAAGTTGGCACCTACGAGTTCACGCTGACGGTGACCGACGAACGGAAGCTGCAGAGTAGCGATGCCGTCACGGTGATCGTTAGAGAAGGTGCCCACATCAAATATGTTATAGTATAGTCTGGCCAGCCTTAAAAGAAATCATGACGCTGTGGTTGTTTTGAGCCAGAACTGGACCAGCCACCGGTAGCGCACGTGCTCTCAAGTCCGCCCATGACGCTGCCGGCTCGGACCGCCACCTTGGACGGTTCTCGCTCCACGGATGACAAAGGTGGGGTCACCTACCTGTGGACCAGAGATGACAGCAGTCCTGCCGCTGGGGTAAGAAGGCGGGTCACAACATATGTATATATACATATATATGTATATATGTATATATATATACATATATATTTACATATATACATATATACATATATACATATATATTGACATATATACATATATATACATATATATTTACATATATACATATATATATATATACATGTATATATACATATATATACACATATATACACATATACTCTTATATATATACACATAAACGTATATATACATATACCACATATACACATATATATATATACATATACACATATACACATATACTCATATATATACACATATATTTCAGCAACACGCTTATTTATTTATATATTTATTCATGTATTACTTATTAATTAACTTACTTATTACCGATCTATTTATGTCTAAAATGCCTTTCCTATTTCTGCATCCTCACCCTCTTGCTCCAGCGACAACAAAACTTCCCGAATACGGGATGAATAAAGTTATCCAATCCAATCTAATACATGGAAAAAAAATCCCACTGTCTTTCCAGGACGTGCTTAACAACTCAGACCACCAAGCCGTCTTATTTCTGGGAAACCTGGTGCAGGGCAAGTACAGCTTCACCCTGTCTGTCACTGATAGCAAAGGTCAAACCAGCACCGATAGTGGTGCCCTGGAGGTTAAAGCAGGTTCGTTGACCCCATAATATACTGCACACGCGCCCAAACCGATGACTTTTACCCTCTTCCCGTTAGACCCGTGGGAGCGAGAACAGGTGGAACTGATCTTGGAGGTCCCCGTTAACCAAGTGTCCCACCGTCAACGCGACATGTTGCTGCGGCAGGTCGGTGTCTTGCTAGGGGTCCTGGACGGCGACATCGTCGTCCGGGAAATCGGCGCATTCAACGAACACAGGTCAGAGACTTGGGAGGAGATCATTTATACAATTATAAAACTAAATGTAATTTAAATATTTTCCTTTTGCGGTGTTAGCACACGTTTAGTCTTCCTGGTGTCAGGCGGACCGGGGCGGCCTCCACTGTCGGGTCAAAGTGTCGCACTCAGCCTGCGCAACAAGTTGAGGAAACAGAAGAATGATTTTCTTATTTATAAAGCTCGGCGGGTGGACACCGTCGGTGAGAACAGACTGCTCTTCAGTGAAGGCAGGCTAGTTCACTGTCTTTTTAATTTTGTGTTTTTTTTCCCTCAGTGTGCCAGCTGAACTGTTCCAGTCACGGCGAGTGCGACTCATTCACAAGACGTTGCGTTTGTCAGCCATTTTGGATGGAGAATTTCATCAGGGCGCAGCTCGGCGATGCTGAAAGCAATTGCGGTAAATGACTTGACAACCACGTCCAATTCGTTTCATGCATATCTCATTATAGTCAAAGTAATGGATATTCTGGACTATAAATTGCACTTTTTTTCATAGTTCAATTTATATTCAGATTGGACTATTTTTTTCACTACTACTTTACTGTATAATGTTGTTTTTTTGTTTCTGATTAGTTAAAATATACTTTACCCCCAAAAATGTGACTTTTTCCCCCCTTTTATTGTGTTTTGTTGGGCTAGTGCGACTTATAGTACAAAAATATGTTACTTTTCTACTAGCCATGATAAGCTTTTATGAGTTATATTTACAGTGTATTTCAGTGTCATGGATGTCGTTCAAATAGATTAATCTTGCATTGATCAATTTTGTTTCAGAGTGGAGCGTCCTTTACGTGACGATTGCATCTTTTATGATTGTGGTCGCCATGGCGACGGTTGTCTGGGGTTGTGTGTGTTGCTGTGACAGGTGAGCACCACTTTTCGTGTCCTTTTCTGATCAATAATGAATAAGCGATCATGTTTTTTTTCGCCAGAAGAAAATTGGGGTTTCTTTTCCTCTGTTTTTAGACGTAAGAGCAAAGCCCGCCGGACCAAAAGCAGGTACAAAATGCTGGAAGCAGATGAGCAAGATGCGCTGGAGCTTCAACCGGCCAGAACAGGTGACCCAAAAGTTTTGCAAATCCATTATCAGATATAATGGAGAAATATTTTCATAGTTAATGAATCATTTAAAGATACCACTGACATAAGAATTGTCAAAATCCTCCTTTTTTGAGCCTCTTATCTATTTTATTGAGAAATAAAATAATCTCTTATTCTTTTTCTAAATTATATCAAAGGAAAACAAAATAGAAAGCACATTAGTTTCATTTTAAATAAAAACAACTAAAACCTCTTCTATTTTTATTTGGAAAAACAACAACAAAAAATGTCTATGCATTTATTTTTAAAAATATTTATTAAGAGGTTCAATTCATTTTGACTGGGAGGGCCACAACAAAATGTAAATCCAGCTCCATCAATATTAACCAATCAGATTCGAGAGGAAGAAAAGTGTTTTGATTGGGAAAACAAAAATAAACATGCATTAATTGCTTTCAAATTTTCTTGTATTATTTTAATCGATATTGTTCCATTTAAAAGAGAGAGAAAAACATTGGAGTTCCTTTTTTTTTAGATAAAAATTGTATAGCTTTTTCCCCCCAATTTTTTGAAAATCTCTTTTTCTAGGGCGCATGAAGCCAGTCCCCGCACCCACCTCCTCAGCCCTCATGCGCTCCGACTCGGACCTGGACAGCGACGAGGGTCGCGTGGGCTTTCCCTGGACGGAACAGGAGCGCGGTCACCTGCTCGGACCGCAAAACGGCACCCTGAGGAATGGCCAGGGTCCCATTAGAGCTAAGAAACACAGGGAAGAGCTGCTATAGCAAATGAGGTGACCCCTACCCACTCTCTTTTCCCCCCTCACTTCACTTGATGAACGCATGTTACACTGGAAAAACTGAGCCATGACGAAGGAAAATGCTCCCATTTTTGGGGGGGATATTATTATACTGTTATTTAACTTGAGACTAACAACCAGCAAGCCCTGTTTTTTTGTCGTCCGTTTCCCGGAAAATCAGAATTAACTCACTGATTTCACACTGTTACTGGTTTGAAAATCAAAATGCCGGCTGAAGAAAAATGATATTGATCATGAAAGCTGTACAGTGTGTGCGCCTGATTTTTATTTATTTTAGTTTGTTTTTTCTGGCTGATGTGCCAAATTGTCTTTCTTCAGAGTGTTGTAGAGTTACTATGCTGCTTTTATTTTGAAGATGAGACAAGAACGCCACTGGAATACAGATAAGAACTCCATGATGACTACTTTTAACAGGTGAATGAAGACTACTTTTTAACAATCTTCCTTCTGTGATCCATTGATGCACTTTTATTTTTTTTTGGAGAATCGGGCAGATTATTTTAATGATATTATTATACGTGTGCGACTGAAAATTTTGGCAGAATCTTGAAAAGGAGGAGCTTAAACCAAATGTTTTTCACGGACAAGTATTTTTATTTTTCGTTCAACTTATTGACTGCAAGAGAAGTCAAATTCATTTTGAATGGGAAAAGGCTGACCTCAATTTTCTGGGTTTAACTCATTGACCTTAATTTTGCGATCAATAGATTAATCTGTCCATTAAATTTGCGTTTTTTTTTTGTATCACATTGGTATTTAATAGATTAATTAAAAAAACACTGCAGTGACCTGAGTTTTTTAGAATCTCAGCAAATATAATCTGATGAAAAATTGATTTTTTTAGACCTCCTGTTCAAACGGATTGGATGTTTGTGATTGTCAATAGCGGGAAATTACTTTAAAGTTTATTACATTGTCAACCTAAACAAGGAGAAATTTACTTTAACAAAAGCATATGTATTTTTTTTGGATGACCAATATTGGTGCTTGAGCCAAGTTTTCTCCCACTTTGGTGATCACTTTGCATGCAGAATGTGAAACACATGAATTTGAATGTCAACCACTGTCACATTTTGGGTGCGTTTAGTAATGTGAAGCAATCGCTTAAACATCCAATTTTGAATCTGTCCGATGCAAAACTGAAGAAAACTGCCCTGATTCGACCATGACTCTGCAGGAGTCCACTGTGAAGATAACGGAAGAAATGGGATCTGAGATGAAGGGAATGTTACTTCAAATCTTTTAAATGAGGTTTAGAAGAGGATTATGCATGTCCTGTCCTGATACAAATGCATAATCTTGAAATTAGAATAAAGACTTCATATTGACCTCGATTTGATGAAGGTTTGTGATATGGGTTTGTGTTCCTCGGACTGGACAGCCAACCTGATTGGATCATGTCATATTTTGACTTTTATTAAACTATAATCTCCAAGGGACCCCCCCCCCCCCACACACACACACAATTAAAGTTATACTTAAAAAAGATGAATGTTTTTATTTAAGGCCAATTACTGACAAAAAATATTTACATTTATTTACAAGTATATTTTAACTGCTAACTACTATTTTGCAACACAGACTAGTTAGATGTTAAACCTACATGGATGCATAATTAAAATATGGGGGGGGGGGGGGGGGGGATCAGTATTTGTGGATGTAAGCATTAATTTCCAGGAAATATGACTGAATGGGCGGGGCTCCACGATATCATCAAAGCGTACCTGCAAAGGTGGAAGAGAAGATTGCATTGGCACACACAGGTTTGTGCATTTGCTTTGTAAAGACAAAACAACTCTTTATTCAACACAAAATGGGATTGTTAAGAAATAGTACCGTTATATTTCTTCAATGTTCACTAATTTTGATTCTATGTGTGTCTCCCACGCCTTATATGGCAAAGGAACGGCTTCCACAGACAAGGGCGGAAACGAGGCGCGGTGACAGCTGGGTAAGTTCATCCAGGAAGAAACCAGCCAAGCTCGGTCCACTTCGCCCAATCGACGTCCAAAAAAGACGACCAAGTCGCCGCGTGACCCGCTTTAGTAGGTAAACTTTCGCGTGTTGCTTTTGTGGCGTGCTTTTTGTTTTGATTTTAAACGCCATTTGCACGCAATGGGGCTAGCTCGTCATCACCGTTGCAATCAGTGGCTCGCTAACACACCCGGCTGGCTAGCCGAGGTGGCTAACTGTGTACCGCAGCGCTATTTTGACACCAGATCTTCCAACTTATTTCAAATTAATACAATCGTTTGAGGGGCGATTTTCGTCAAGTATGCGCGTTTGTACGCTAAAAACTAAAGGGGTATAATTGCGCTTGCAAAGGAGGGCGTGTTAGCGACAAAACCAGGAAATGCTGAATTCGGATGGACACTACAAAAGGGAAGGAGTCAACAGCCAGGCATTATGTAAGCGTTTGAAGGTTTCCTGTTGGCAAATGTGTCAGAACCGGCGTCTAAAACGCAGTTTTCTGTTGTTTTCCCCCTTTTTATGTGCTAAAACTCATTAACCGCGTTGGCCATGTCGAAACATTAATATTCGAGGCCACGTGAACGTCACTTACGGTTTCTTGTCTTCACGATTGAATGCTTCATTAGTCGTCCAAATCGTTGCGTTATTGTATTAGGTAAAGTCAACGTGGCTGTGATTTTATTTATTGTCCCTTGGGAATTGTAAGATTGTTTGACGTTTTTGCTTCACGCTTTAAAAAGACACGCCATTGTCAAAAAAAAGAAAGATCCCAAAGAAACTGCGTACAATAGCGTCATATACTTGAAAGATTGTTTTTATAAGTTTGTCGTTCGTCAATCAGCCGAAGATGTGTACTTATCCAGTCGAGGTTTATGCCGTTTTCAACGCGTTTTTTAAAGAGCACGACTGTTTTGCCAACGTCAACATTTATCAGTCTGTACATTCCATTTGGCATTTTACCGTTCTATCAACTCGTTCATGAGCTTTAAAAACCTCAACTATGCTGAACTATTATTTTAATAAAGCTTCCACGATGGTGCGAAGCATATTCGACGGGAAAGGTGAGATCCGAATATACTATCGCGTTTCCTGACGGCAAGCGGAACGTCCCAGCTAACGTGAACGTCTCATTGTCCCTGAACGTCTCACAGGTTTTTTCCCTGCTTCGTGGTGGTGCGCTTTGACTTCAAACTTCTCCAACAGATGTACGTAGGTCGGCAATGTACAGACAAGACGGTAACTTGATGGGAATGTTTCGTATTTTCCACGAATGGTGGCAAGGAAAGGGTTTCCCAGTCTGTTTTGAGTTACAAGTGCAGCCGGTTAAGCGGATGAAACTCGTATCTCAGGGCGCCGTTTGCTCTACAAGACAATTAGGTCGTGGGTATTAGTGGCGAGTGTCCTTGGCTAATCTAGTTCCATCGCCGAGATGGGCTCAGAAATTAATTTGCAGAGGGGTGATGTCAAATGGAGGCTCGTTTCTGGGTTTGCGGTCATTTGTGGACTATTTAAAGGGCACCTGACTGTCATACACATCCAATTTGACTGGAAAACTGTATTCATGTGCTGTAAACCACAGGGAAATTATTATCTATGTTTGTTCTTCCTCAAGACAAGTTCAATCCAAGTAGATGCCAAATCTTTTTTGAAAATGTGAGTTCCCTTGAGGGAACATGGCAATTGGAGGTCCACCAGCATCAATGAGTTAAAAATATTACTAGTATTTTGTCAGGCCAAGTTGCCCCCCACTCAAAAAATGTTTGACAGTAAACACAATTTGTTATTTTGCTGCCTTTAAAAAAACTATAACAAACTGGTTAATCCTGGTTTATTAATTTGGACTGTAATTAATCATAATCACAATGTACAAAGAAGAAATGTTCCTAAGAGTGAAGTTGGCGACATAGCTTTGTTTCATGTCTAGACTTGCTCGGGACTGTTCACATTCTTGCTGTCTTACCGAAGCTAACCATCGTACAAGACTTGATGTAGAAATATGAAATGTTATCAAATTGTTTCAGATTTTTTTAAATTGAGACCACACTGATGCAACTCTCATCCTATGATGATGCCACGCAGGTATGGCAGAGCTGGCGAATCTGGTGCAGCGACTGGAGTTGGCCGTGGGCCGTCTGGAAGCCATGTCGGGGCCCAACGACCGAGCGCCCCCCGCCGGAGGTCCGCAATATTTCTCTCATGAGGAACAACCACAACTACTAGGACCGATGCTAACATTTTATTTTCGCCGTTACAGCCGTGGCGGCCTACGTGGACGCCTTTGACCAGATAGTCAGCGGGCCTTTGGCGGAATATTACAACATCAGCAAGAAGATCGGGGGCGATGTCCTCAAGCACGTAAGTGACGCTGACTCCACCCCTTTTATTCTACCCGTCATTTAGCCACTCATCTTTTAACGTTTTCCTCGCAGGCGGACATGATGAAGGAAGCCTTCGCCAAACAGAGGCAAATCATTCTCATGGCGTCTGGTGCACAGAAGCCTTCTGATGTATGTCTTTCCATTTTTCCTTCACTTTAATTTGTCTATATTGATTCATATCCAAATAGTTTAGCATGACTTGGCTCATATTCGAATGACCTAAAATTAGAGCTGGGTGATTTGACAAAAAATCTTACCATGATAAAAAAAATCCATAATTATCATAACTATCACATCTTTTTTGTTCCAAATTGAAAAACACTTCTAACTTCTGTGAAGAACTACATAAATTAATTTCCTCCTTATTCAAATGTAAAAGTAACTGTTACCTTACTTTATAATAAGAGAAAATATGAAATATGATCTTTAATAGTATTTTTGTTGTGCAATAAAGGTAAGCCGACTCCCTCCTTACACTATAAAAAGTTAAGAATAAAACCAGCAGAAATTGACAGGCATCTTTATTTTTATAAATTGGCCTTCAAACCAAAAGTTGCTCTGCAATATGAAATTAAGACAAAAATCAACTGAAAACATCACCATTGGCCAGCTAGTTTCAGTGTGTGAAGTGTAAATTTACCTCACATATGGCCATTTACAAAAACAAAAAAAAATATATATATTGTTATTTCATCGCCCAGTTCTACCTCAAATGTTGCATTTACTGTTGTTTTGCGAACTTAAGAACTTTTTGTGCTTTTCTTTTAAAGGCGGCCCTGGGTGCCATCCTGAAGCCCATTTCTGACATCATCCAGGATGTGCAAGAGTGGCGCGAGAAGAAGCGCACATCCCCGCAATTTAACCACCTGTCCGCCATCAGCGAGAGCGTGCCCGCGCTGGGATGGGTTGCCTTAGTGTGTTTCTTTCTCTCTTCCCTTTTTTTAGCCCTCTTTTTCCACTTCCCCACATATAAGCTCACTTAAAATTTCTCGGCGGCAGAGCCCCAAACCTGGTCCGTACGTCAAAGAGATGCGGGACGCCGCCGTCTTCTACACCAACCGCGTACTCAAGGAGTACAAAGACAAGTAAAAACCCAACAAAATCCCAATGCTTGTTTTCTGTAAGGGGGGGAAAAAGCAAGTTGTCACATTTCTTCTTCCTTTTTGAAAGGGACAAGACGCACGTGGATTGGGTGCACGCCTATTTGTTCATCTGGACCACCTTGATGGATTACATCAAGGAGCACCACACCACCGGTTTGTCCTGGAGCAAAACGGTAAGCGGCCCTCTGTCTCTCTAATGCCAGTTATTCCGTCATTTCTATTGTATTTTTTTCCTTTCGACCAGGGTCCGGTGGCGGTGGCTTCGGCGGCCGTGGCAGTTCCTCCCAAGGCTCCCGGCGGGTGCCCTCCCCCGCCTCCACCCGGCCCGCCACCTCCTCCCGTGGACTTTGGCAGCTCCACGGTGCACGGCGACAGCGACGCCCTCAGTCGGAACGCTTTGTTTGAGGACATCAACAAGGGCGCCAATGTCACCAAGGGTAAGAAGGAATGTCATCAAAGTTTGGAGCGATGGAAGCAATATTTATTTGTATTTATTTCCCTTATGAAAGTGGATTTATTTATTTAAATAATACCTATGTTTGAAATGTTGTCGTGTTCTGAGGGACAGAGTTAAAATAGACAATTTCTGTGTCCTTTTAAATATCAACAACTATAGTTAATGTTAGTTTTTTCAATTGATTTAATAAGTGTAAAAATTGCTAATGAAAGCAGTTTATTTTTGCAACTAAAGATTTTCCCTTAAATGTTTTTGTTTTGTCTAGGTCTGAGGCACGTCCAGGACAACGAAAAGACCCACAAGAACCCCAACCTGCGAGCCCAGAGCGCCCCATTGCGCAGCGGGCCCAAACCATTCGCCTCCCCTTGCCCACGCGCCGGGACCTCGGCCGCCCCACCTAGCGTCGCGGCCGCCCCCGTTTTGGAGCTGGAGGGCAAGAAGTGGAAAGTGGTAGGTCGGGTCGCCGGCGTGGTTCCGTCTGCTCGTCGCTGACGGGACGGTGGCCGCCATTCGATTCGCAGGAGAACCAGGAGGGTGCGCAGAACCTTGTGATCAGCGACACGGAGCTCAAGCAGGTGGTGTACGCCTTCAAGTGCAACAGCAGCACTCTCCAGGTCAAAGGCAAACTCAACTCCATCACCATCGGTGAGGTTACTTTACTTTTAACACCCTATTTTATGGAGTCATTTTCAAATGGCTAAGTCGTCAAAAATGACAGTAAATAGAACTCACCATTTCAGTCCTGATTTTATAATTGACTCATTGCTAAATTAGATAGAACTACACATGGTGATCCAATATTAATGTAACTGTCAGGGTAACAATGATTCCTTTTATCACTCACTGATTTGACAATGATTACTCCATTATTAGTGACCCATTAATTTAATTACTCCAACCAAAAACAGTGATGACATCTAAAACAAAACATGTATTATTAACAGTAAGACTATCTTTTAAAAAACATTTAGTGGACTGTAGTATCTGTTTTAAATATTTTTATTTTTTTTGCAGACAACTGTAAGAAAATGGGCCTGGTATTTGACGACGTCGTCGGTATCGTTGACATCATCAACTGCAAGGATGTCAAAGTCCAGGTGGGTCCATGAAACTCTTTGGCTGCCCTTGATGACCAGGCCAAGAGCGCCGGTAATGATAATAACTTGTGTGTAACGCAAATATTTCTTGGTGCGACAGGTGATTGGTCGAGTCCCCACCATCTCCATCAACAAGACGGACGGTTGCCACGTTTACCTGAGCAAAGACTCTCTGGAATGCGAGGTGGTCAGCGCCAAGAGCTCCGAGATGAACGTCCTGGTGCCCAACAAGGACGGCGAATTTGTGAGTCCAGTCGATGTAGCATGGCGTCCAAACAGGCTGGAAAAAAACCTCTAAACACACATTTTTCCCTCTTTTAGACGGAGCACCCGATTCCCGAGCAGTTCAAGACGGTGTGGAACGGCACCAAACTGGTCACCACGACCTCGGAGATCGCAGGGTAGAGAAAAGGAGGCGTCCCTTTTCTCTCGCCGGTCCACTGCCCAATCACCCCCTCCCCGCATTTGCCCAGCTGACTGATCAAGCCACTCACCAGCTTATCCCAGAAAGGTATAAAATTGCGCGTTTTCTTTTTCTCCACCCCGACCGGCCTATCGCTGTCCCTCCCCGCAGCCAACGAGGAGCGCTCGCTCTTATCGGAAGCGTTCCTCGAGCCAATCAAGGTGCACTTTGCCAATAGCGTACGAGTAACGCCGCACTAAATTAGCTAGCGAATATCGTCTCTGCGGCAATCATTATCTCTCGTTATCTTTGTTTTGCGTTAAGAGGGCTCTTATTTTTGTTCAAATGAAGTTGTAGGTTTTTGGTAACTGGTACGCAACTCTACAAATCACATTGGAAAACGATCATGCTAATGCTAACGTTAGTTAGATACAATGGACTTTTTTTCCATGTCACATTCCCAAGTATTTGACATTCCATGTTCACGTCTTATTGGCTCCACCGAGCTGTCGGTTGTCTTTTATATCGTCAATCTTTACCATTTTGTGGGGAGGATTGACTGATAGGTTTTTTTGGCTCATTTAGTTCACAATACATCATTAAAATGTTGCAATAACATTTAGTTGTTTTTATTTTTAACGTGTACAGCAACCTTTTTTTAAAGTGCAAAAGTAGTCAAGAGTGACACCCACCCAGATCCTCCTAGCGTAAGTAAGGCAGTAGCTTGGCATTGAACCACTCTCTGGTGAATTGGAGGTGGTCTCCATCCGTGGCAAGAAAAACCAGCTTCCCCGCTTTGTCCATGGCGGCCAACCCCAAGCGATCCTAAATTGGGAGAAAGAAAAGGGGTAAGTTTGAAGATTTTCAGGCTGGGAAAGGATAGCTCTGTTAAAATAGTCCTACAAACCTCTTTGTAAAG
Source organism: Stigmatopora nigra (assembly GCF_051989575.1). Lineage (NCBI taxonomy): Eukaryota > Metazoa > Chordata > Actinopteri > Syngnathiformes > Syngnathidae > Stigmatopora > Stigmatopora nigra. The sequence continues at coordinate 3,758,016 of NC_135528.1, read as the reverse complement.
AAGACTTTGTTGTAAAGTTTCCATTTCTTTAGCTTGACCCATTTTCAGGAAGCCAAACCACTGCAACAAAGATGAGCACATTTAATCATCTAATAGTGATCATTGTTTAAAGTTGGACGTTTATCGTCATCAATGGCACTAAAGGTCAAGTGATTGATTACCTCTGATTCAAGAGGATCTACCACAGTATCCTGCAGGAATTTGACCATCACGAACTTGTCCAGCAGCTGAAGGTTTTCCTTGTAGGTCTCGTTGACAACCTTTTGGGGAGACAAAATGGAATAGCTGTAGAAATGGTAGCATTTTAGCTGCAAATGTGTTGTAACCAAAAACCTACTAACAAACAAAAAGATGTAACTGATTGTTTTTCAAAAATATGAATTAAAAAGACCTATCATTATGAAAATAGTCTTGGTGTTTGTTAGTCTGCTTAAGTTGTTTTAAAGAATATTTACAATTTTGTCCTTTAGTATAAAATAGGTATATTTAAAAGTAAAAATCTGTATTTATTTTTTCATTAAAATACATCATGAGTGAATATTTATAGTTAAAAATTCAAAATCTAACTGTAAATCAGTGTATTTAATTTAATAAGCTATATAGCCCTAACTCTTAACATTTTACGCCTTATTTTTTCTAAATTACCCCCCCTCGTTTAATATGTATATATTTAGAATAACCTTACTTACCCTCTCTTGGTTGATGTCAGCCAGGAAGAGACTATGATTTTTGTAGAGGTCATCGTTCAAGGGATCATGCCAGTACTGGGCCTGCACCAAGCTGGGGGTTAGAAAGATAACAAAAAGTGAATACCAACCACATCAAATTGACCTCAAAATGTGCATACTCAACTGCTTTTGAACCTGGTCGCTGTAAGCACCCAAATTGAGAGCCGCTCGGATAAAGTCGCAGACTTTGGAAGCCTCTCCGGGACACCTCGGCAGCCCGTAGACGCCTAAAATCCAGCGTTTTCCAAAAGCTTCCTTCCATACACCCGACCATGGCGGGTTTCCGTACCTTGGTGCTGGCCGCCCACCGAAATGAGGGTCTTCATCGGCGGGGAAGGACATCGCTGGGCCACGGCTCTCCTGTCAAGAGGTGGCAAAAGTTGAGCAAAATGCCTTTGTGATTGAAATGTTCAGTTTCTTACAGAAATTGCGCTCCCTGCGAGAATCCCATGGCGTTGTAGCCTTCTTTTAAAAGCGGGTCTTCAGCCAGCTGACGACATACCGTCGACACTTGATCGTTCACGTTCATGAAGAAGCTGTTCTCGGCGTCCTATTAAGGAGAGACGCATTAGTGTGTGGTCAACAGTGAAGTCTTCTAATGGTAAAGTTAACTTTTTGACTGTTTTTGTCAAAGTACCTCTAAAAAATTATTGCCAATCTTCAATGAAAGAACGTAAATGTTTGGAATCTCCTGTTCGATCATTTTCTTGATGCCACCCAAGCTGAGTGGGTTGCAGCAAGTGTCACCTGCCCGACAAAATTGCAAGCAATTATTTGACTTTGACGTAGGTGTAACTTCAAAACTACTATATTAGGGTATAAATAATACTGTGCTTACCCATCCCATGCCACATGACCAGAGGTATTGTAGCATTGGTGGTCCTTTTCACCGGCTTGCCAGCAATTAGCAACACCGGTGCCAGTAGGAAGAACCACATGGCAACCATGCTGAAATCTGAAATCAGAAATATAACTTGGTTTGATCGGTTCAAAAGTGATTCAGGTGTTGAAATATTAACGAATGACATGTTGCCACGAGCCAGTTTTTATCTTTTCTAATAGCACGTGATTAACTAACAACCCCAGATTAGTACATATTTTAGCGTCTTATTAACAGATTCTCATTATTCTAGTACTACATATATATCGGAGTTTTTTGGGGGGCTTTTCTTGTTCAGACAGATGTATACTTATCGCATAATACCATTTATATTGTGATTTAATCGTGTAAACGTGAGATTGTTGTTTGGTGTAATCACGGGACGGCGTTTAATCGTCGCCCACTATCAAAGAACGCAGATTTTGCCCATGTTCTTTTTCCATACTTCTAATAACATTTACAGCTGTTTAAGATCATATTTTATATTTCTTTAAACGCGTTAAAACCGAGGCGATTTACTAAAAACGAAGACGCTAAAATACACGTTGCTTACCGTTGCTCAAGTCTTCCGGGATCTGATTAATTCGCGAAAGAGTGAACCAATCAGAAAAGGGGGAGGGACCCCCGAGCAAAAGTGACAGACTGGTTTTGTGTACGCGAACTTTAAGATCACATTCCTGACTTTTTAAATACGATCTCATAACACTTAAACGCGTCGGGACATTTTTCTATAGACGCAACGCGAAGGTATGAGTGCATTTAACGTCAATCTGAGGCGGTTTTCATCGGACATCTGCTAAGTTAGCTTGCCATGTTAGCTCGCGTAGAACATTATCGACAACATTCCTTGAAGAAGAGAGAAAGCGAAAGATCGGATTGATTGGGGGTAATTGGACGTATTTTTGCTGACGTCCTAATATGTCGCTCGAATTCGAGGAACCGGCGATGAGCGGGGGCTACGATATGGTAGGCTCGTTCCCCAAAAGTTTTGGTTATGGGCTGGAGGAGGCAGACATGGAGGAGAACACCGTGTCAGCTGACAAGCCGAGGATTCTGCTGATGGGACGAAGGCGAAGCGGAAAGTCTTCCATTCAGAAGGTCAACTCACAATAATTAGAAATATTGCACTTTTACCACTTGTTTTTTTCTCTTCTTCTTAGCAAATAGTCGTGTAAGTATACCTCGTTTTGTAGCGCCTTTTAATAGTTCAGTCAGCAATTTAGCTGCCAAAGACACTCACATTTCTCAGTATTGTCGTTTAAAAGGTATGGCAATAATTGTAACAATGTGTGTATGTGTGTGTATATATGTATATGTGTGTATGTGTATGTATGTGTATATATGTATATGTGTGTATGTGTATGTGTATGTATGTGTATATGTGTGTGTATATATGTGTATATGTGTATATGTGTATATATGTGTATATGTGTATATATGTGTATATGTGTATATATGTGTATATATGTGTATATGTGTATATATGTGTATATATGTGTATATGTGTATGTGTGTGTATATGTGTATGTGTGTGTATATGTATATATATGTGTGTATATGTATATATATGTATATATATATGTATATATATGTATATATATGTATATATATGTATGTATATGTATGTATATGTATGTATATGTATGTATATGTATATATGTATATATTTGTATATATGTATATATTTGTATATATGTTACTCAAGACAGTGCAACCAATGTACCTTCTTCGCAAATTAAAGCATTTGGCACCAAAGAAAAAAACATGAAAAGTGCTGCAATGTGGCTTTCCAATAATGACAGAGTAAAGTATGTCAACTTCATGGTGTAGAAGTTTGTTCACCTGACTACCATGTGGGCAAGATTTTCCCAATATTGTTCAGTTAAAAGAATAAGTTCTAATGCCTAAGTGTCTAACTGAATAAGTCTTCAGTGGTGGATGAAGCATTTTGTCCAAAAAATGACTGTGTTTCACCCCATTTCCTTGGATGAAACGTTTCAACACCCCATGTATAAGTGAGGCATGAGTTGGTGTAGTGGGTTGCTCACTCGCCTTCAAAAATACAAGTACTACTACTTACTCTAAGAGGGAGGTGGCCCAGTGGTTAAGTCATCAGTCTCTCACATCTGTGGTTGTTGGTTCAAATCCCAATGCCTGCAAAGATTTTCCCAATATTATTCAGTTAAAAGAATAAGTATTAATGGCTAAGTGTCTAACTGAATAAGTATTCATTGGTGGATGAAGCATTTTGTCCAAAAAATCACTAAGTGTTTCACCCCATTTCCTTGGATAAAACTATAAGTACTACAGCCTTCTCTTACAGGTTGGTGGCCCAATGGCTAAGTCATCAGTCTGCCACCGGTGTGGTCCTGGGTTCAATTCCCAGTGCCGGCAAAGATTTTCCAAATATTCAGTTAAAATAATAAGTTAAAATGCCTAAGTGTTTAACTGAATAAGTATTGAGTGGTGGATGAAGCATTTTGTCCAAAAAATGACTAAGTGTTTCACCCAATTTCCTTGGATAAAACGTTTCAACACCCTTGTATAAGTGGGGCACGAGTTGGTGTAGTGGGTTGCTCACTCGCCTTTGCACCGAGAGAACGCAAGTTCGCTTCCCGGTGTCGGCGGTTCACTGACCAAGCAAGCGGTCGAGGGTCGGCCGAAGGCCGACCCGAGAACGCCTTTCGCACATACAGGTCCATCAAGTGTCTTCCGAACTGCCGAAGGCAGTTCGGAATATAACCTTTTGCTGAAAAGTATGACTAAGTGTTTCATATAAATTTAAAAGTTTTTCTTTTTTTTTTTTCTTATTCCATTTACTCACCTACATGGTTTTGGTGATCAACCAAATGACGACAGCGGGAATCGAACCCAGGTCTCCCAGACGGGAGTCCAGTGAACTAACCTCTGCGCCAACCAAGTGACTACACTTTTCTTTGTAATCATTTGAGTGTCTTGACAAGAAGTCCACAGAAAGAACTAAGTGAAAAAGTGTCCCAACCGGGATTTGAACCCGGGTCTCCCAGACGAAAGTCCAGTGAACAAACCTCTTCGCCAACCAAGTGGCTACACTTTCCTTAGTAATCATTTGAGTGTCTTGACAAGAAGTACACAGAAAGAAATAAGTGAAAAAGTGTCCCAACCGAGATTTGAACCCAGGTCTCCCGGACAAGAGTCCAGTGAACAAACCTCTGCGCCAAACAAGTGGCTACACTTTTCTTAGTAATCATATGACTGTCTTGACAAGAAGTACACAAAAATTGAAAGGTTTCTACACAAGCTGTGAAAATTTGAGGTCATTCCAATGAGAATTTTCAAAATGTCTGGCCAAGGAAAAGGGATCAAACATCTTTAAACACCATGTATTTTTTTTAAAGAAGATGATTATTATCATTAGTTATCTACTATCATTACTTTTCAATAATTGAATCATATTTATGTTAGAGAGCAGACCCATTTTTAATCTAAGGATTTAACATAATACATTTAATTTTTTCATTTTAAAATATCACATATTAATAGCAAACAATGACTGGCACGGGATTTATAATGAGTGTTTTTTTTTAAAATGTTTTCTTCATTGACATTACACACTCATTAAACACTATACATTTGAATAGGTAAAATGAAGTAAATATGTTAAATGTGTTATCCCTCTATCTACTTTGATTGACTTTTGCCTTGTATTCTATGTTAAATTTAAACATTGACTGAGGTTATGTCTTTAAAAATGTTCTTTTTTTTGTGGTTGGCTTAGGTGGTTTTCCACAAAATGTCCCCTAACGAGACTCTTTTTCTGGAGAGCACCAACAAAATCTATAAAGACGACATCTCCAGCAGCTCCTTTGTTAACTTCCAAATCTGGGACTTCCCCGGCCAAGTGGACTTTTGCGACCCCACGTTTGACAGCGAGATGATTTTTACCGGAACCGGCGCCTTGATCTTTGTCATCGACGCTCAGGTAAAACAGAGCAAATCTGGAGACTCTGGACTCCACAATTATTTGATCTATTTTTGTTTTGTTTTGCAGGACGATTACATGGAAGCCCTGGAAAAGCTCCAAGTGACGGTGTCGAGAGCTTACAAAGTCAATCCCGACATCAACTTTGAGGTGTTTATCCATAAAGTTGACGGGCTGTCTGACGACCACAAAATTGAAACGCAACGAGATATTCATCAGAGGGCTAACGATGATTTAGCGGATGCTAGCTTGGAGAAAGTTCACCTCAGGTAAATATATACATTTTTTTTTTTTTTTAAATACAAATGGACAAACACTAACTTTCTACTCTAGGCTAATAAAAAGCTCCCCAATTGCATTTCTTTTTAGCTTCTACTTAACCAGCATCTACGACCACTCCATTTTTGAGGCCTTCAGCAAAGTAGTGCAGAAGCTCATCCCTCAGTTGCCCACCTTGGAGAACCTCCTGAACATATTTATATCTGTATGCTACTTCATTTTCTTGGGGGATTATTCGGGAACGGGTTTAACTCCTTCACTACCAAAGCTAAATGTATTCATCACATATTAATCTATGCATTCATTCATTACCCATAACATTTTTGTGCTATTGACATAGTTAGGCATCCAATCAGTTTTGATTATTATTGATTTAACCATGTGATAGTGAAATGGCTGATCAAATTAATCTGATTAAATCACTCAATGGCACGATTTTAGTGCCATTGATGGCATTAGAAGTTGTAGATTAATCGGAAAAGTTAAAATACTTTCAACAGATTGTCTTCAGTTAATCAACTCATCACTAACCTAATCTATGATGAACTCTTTTGCTGACAACAATCCTGTTTAGGTGACACCACTCGCATTTAGAGATTAGTCGCAAAGTAAAATTAATCAGTGTTTAATAGACAGAAGCGCTTGATCAACTTTATCAATGAATCAAAACATAATTTGCCATCTTAATCTATGATTAACTCATTCACTGCTGCCAATAATTATGTTCATCTGCCATTTTGGGTGCTAGATTTACGCCACTTCACTATTTTTACAGACTATTCAATAGATTTTGAATTGAATCATTCTAAAATAAATGTGAAAAATCAATCTATTAACGTCAATAGAACAAAAAAAATGGATGCAAACCTTTGACGAATGTGTGTCGTCGGCAGCACTCGGGGATCGAGAAGGCCTTCCTGTTTGACGTGGTCAGCAAGATTTACATCGCCACAGACAGCTCGCCGGTGGATATGCAGTCCTATGAGCTTTGTTGCGACATGATCGACGTGGTCATCGATGTTTCCTGCATTTACGGGTGAGAATAAAAATGGGGTCAGATTTTTCTACGTGTACATTTGTTTTGATTTTGTTTTTAATCTTCAAAAAACCCAAAAAGTTTGCTAGACGACGGGAGCGGCTGCGCCTACGACAAAGAGTCTTTAGCCATCATCAAGCTCAACAATACTACGGTGCTTTATTTAAAAGAAGTCACCAAGTTCCTGGCGCTTGTTTGCATCCTCAGAGAGGAAAGCTTTGAGAGAAAAGGTCAGTAGACGCAAAGAAATCATTACTAAGTTCATCATTATTTTTAAAAAGTAGGACTATTGACTTTTGTTTTTTTAACATTTAAAATTGTTCAAAAACTTTTGAACTAGGGTAGATATTTGTCATAAATACCATCCATTAGAAATACAAAAGATGATACATTTTGTTCTGCAATAAAGGTTTTAAAACATACATACATTCATTAATGATAAAATAATAAATGGGGTGTTCTTTCCGAAACAGGTTTGATCGAGTACAATTTCCACTGTTTCCGAAAAGCCATTTACGAAGTTTTTGAAGTGGCCGACCAAAGCGTCGCCCTCAAACGCTCCAAGTTGCCAGGCAACGACGACGGCAGCCTGAAATACGCCGCGCTCAACGGAAACGGCGTCTGAACGGAGGCCATTTTTTTATCTACGAGAGACAAAATTCTTATGCTTATTTTGCATGATCCTGGTTATGAAGATGTACCCGCTCAGCCAGTTTGTTATTTTGCGTTTTCTGTCAATCTTTGCTGGTCTTTATTTCCAATATTTAACCTTTGTCACGCTCTTTGTGAATGTTAAAGGGTCTTTCCAATGATGTTTTATAAGGACAAAATCACATTTCCTAAGGCCATGATGATTTATTTTTTACTGTACATAATTTCTTTTAATAAAATCTTTCTATTTTGATGATTGACGGCTCTCTGTTTTGTGGAGGATGAAATAATGATCGTTATATACTCATACACAGTACTTGTATAGTACTACTTACTATTTAACAAACTGTAGATGTACACGTAAAGTACTTTGGCAGTTTGAACATAAGATGGCAGCATGGTTCAATGTCCATGTTTGAGCAAAACTAGCTGTTTAAAATGCTTTTTTTCAATTAAAGTGATTTTTTTTACATATATTAAACCACTATGAAATTGTTTGCAAAATGAATAGTATTGTTGAGTACTTTGATAGCTAAAAATGATGAATATGTAAATATAAAAGGGGGAAAAAGAAAAATATAAACCAAGATTATAGGCCAAGTGACTAATTTAAAAAAAATAAAGTTCACTTTAATATAAAATTACATTTTTTTTAGGGTTATGACAACATGTTACGCATTGGATAGCCGATATTTTGTAATGGGGCGAGGGGGCATTATTTCGTAGTTTGGGTTTCATTCACTGTGTTAAATGGGACATAATACATAGTGTATGTCCCACTGGCTGCTGTTGAAAAAGGGGGGACATGCCGCCACAATAGTGTAAAGATGACCTCGGCCTGTGTCGAGTCACCTTATACTCAGGTGTGACATTACAGCGTGAGAAAGGCATGCTGGGAAAAGTGGCAAAGAGGAGGGACTACACATACCACTGTCGGCCCTCCCAGTCAGCTATTTCAGTGCCAATTCACAGATTCAGGGTCAGATTAAATCCGAAATGTGAGTGGATTGATCAATAACAAATGAGATCACTGCCAATAATCACTTACTAAAAAAGATATAGCAACTATCTGACTTTTATAGCAACTCTATTGCCAAAACAGAAGTACTTTTCAAGGTGTGCGTGGAAACCTACGAGTACAAAGTGCAGGATTTGGCCTTCCAGCCCGTACTTGCACACATACTGGTCGAGCCGGTGACTCAGCAGAGGCGCTATGGCAGGAGAGAGAGAAAGAGGGTGTGGCCAAATGCCTGCAGCGCATTCCAACTGGCGACCGCGCCCTGTCTGCCTGCCTGCCTGCCTGCGCCTTTGCGTTTGTCTATGTACCTGTTTGGCGTCTCCGCTCTCTTCCCCGTCGCCTTCTTCGGTGCCGTATGTCGCTGCGGTGAGCTTTTCATAACCTGGCCGCCGAACTGGAGGATACCAGAAGAGATATTTCAATAGGCGGCGCGCCCTTGAGAAACAGCGCGTCGCTATAACGAGGCGTGTTCAAAAAGTGCGATAAAGTTGGAAAAGAGCTTACCTGGTTGTGTACTTGCTCGTGTGTCACATGCCTATGAGGAGAAAGATGTACTCAAATTACATTTTGGCAAAAGTACAGTTCAATTTTATAATAAAGGAAGCTTAAAAGATAAACATTTTAAAACATGTTGAGTAAAAACAAGTGTATACTAGCATTGATTAAATAGAAGTTTATGAAAACAACTGATTGAATCAGTCAAGTGAGTCATTATACATGTGATGTAGTTATCGCAAACTTATCAACAAAGCAAAGCTAAGTACGTATTAATGAGTATTATAAAAAATGTGATTGGTAAACAACAGACAGGAATACACAATCAAAGGTCATGTTGTATACTAAACGTTGTATTGTGATGACTTCAAATATTCTATAGTGGGGACTTCAAATGGGAATTAAAAACCGGTCAAACCTCATTTTACAAAAAAAAAAAACAACAAATTTAAAGTGATTAGGAAAGCAATCACTTGAATTCTTTCTTTGAACTTGGGCACTAAAACATAATTGTTGTGAGTACATGAGATAATCAGATATCAATCGGTCAAATTTAGCAGTTCATCAAGGAATTTCAATGGTTAATTTATCCATTCATTCACTCGCTTACCCTCACATAAGGCGGCCGGGGGTGCTGGAGCCCATCACAACTAATTACAAGAAGTAGGGGGAGCGGGTACACCCTGAATATGTAATACAGTATATACTATATAGTAGAAGGCTAGCAAAAATGGGGGTGATCCTACTTGGCGGACATGTCTGGTCTACATTATCCGCGGAATTCGAGGGATTACTGTACTTTATTTCCATTCATTGAGTTCGGGACCAACAATAAGTACTTTTGGGGACTCATAGTTTACTTACAACCTTTTTAGTTGTAGCGTTTCAACTCAAAAACTCAACAGAAATGACATAAATGAGAATACTAAATCATAGCACAAGAGGATAAACACTAATAAATTGAAGTTTTCAGCGACTTGTATAATGAATAGCAAGCCACCATTTTTGAATGTGTGTGGGCGTGAGCAAGGGGAGTAAAGTGCAGTACTCACATGGCCACCAGGGGCAAAGCTACCAGGGGGAGCCTCGGAAAGTCATCCCCCGGAGAGAAACGACATCTCTGGGCGGAGTCTTTCGGGCCGGAGAGCGGAGAAGAGAGGAAAAGCCAAGAGAAGCCAAGAGAAGTCTGCGAGGAGGAGTCCCTCCCGGTCGCTCCTTCCTCATTCGCTGCAGTGGCGGCGGCCCCGAGGGCGCCCTCAGACGGACACGCGCGCACCACTCCAGCCCACTGCCTGGAGCCCCTTGGCCTGGCTTCGCCTGGTTTCGTCTGCCTGCAAAAACAAAAAGGATTTGGAGTTTTGTTTTTTTACATTCTTTCTCTAAAAGTTTCCCTATTGCAAATGAGGAAATAAAGAAGAAGAGTCCCAGTTTGGAGGTAAATGGAAGGCGAGACCAAGTTGGACAAAAGATCCAAGTCGATCGGTACAGTCTATTCTCTATTCAATTTACTTCCTGACTTGACTTTACATTCACTTCTCTGCTCTACTCTACTAATGCCAACCCAAAAAAAAGCACATTCTTTTCTAGATTGTGGATTTTTCCATGTGTATTTTGGTTAGTATGTTATAGTCAATGCAGTTAGCTAGAACTAAAAAGGAGAAAAAAGCTTTAAAATGCGTAACTGTCAAACTGAAGACCCCGGGCCAGATCTGGCCCACAGATTAGTTTTTTGTGGTCCCTCAAAAAGTGCAGACTTTGAGTTTTTCTGTCAAATAAATAATTCTATCTTCCATGGCCAATTGAGAAATGTCAGTTAATTACAGATTAAGTATTTAAAATAACATTTTGAAAAGGAATATTTGACAATTTTTCTATCTGGTTGTTTTTTGAAGGAAAAATACAAATAAAATTGGAAAGATTCCCAAAAAAATCTCCAGTTTGTAAAAAATAAAAATAAATTTGCAAAACTAAAATGTCCCCTTTAAAATGTATTTAAAAAATAAAACAAGGATTTAAATTGACAATTAAAACTAATCGAATTGTTTAGTCTGTATACTGATGAATTATTTATATACTATTTATATATACACATTTATTTTAATAATTTAATTTATTTAAACATATATATTTATTACTATGAAATGTTATTATTTGAGTTTTTCTGAATAAAATAACAAATTCTTTTTTTTAAATTGAATTTGCATTGAAAAATGTCAATGAGTGAAGTACTTCATTACAGCAGCGTAAAATGGCCCCCAAGTTTGACACCCCTACTCGACAATAGAAATGGAAATAGACAGGATAGTTTGAAAAGGTGTGCCCCATTTAAGTCAAGACGTCCCCGCCTGTGGACTTTGAAACCGCTCCTTTCTCTTTATTGCACATATCGTATTTACTCTGCAGTTATAAAAAAAAAAAAAAAAAAAACAGTTAATTCAAATCGGTTAGCCCGTGTTTTGGCCGTGAGTCACTCACTTGGAAAACAGTGGTCCAGTGTATGTAATTACAAGGGGGGGAACGTGGATAATGTGCGCCAAATTTTTCTTTTTATAGATGTGGTCTTTGTTTGGGTAGTCGTGCGAGCCAAGGGGTTTTATTCCGTATATCCGTGCGTGTGTTCTAGGCCTGCGAAACTGGTGGCTTTTATGAAAAATGTCCCAGTAATGAATGGAAACCACAAGGACCACATTCCAGCTTTGAAAGAAACCATTTTTAGGAAGAACGCCATCATAGAACTCAACCCAATATTTTAGCGCTAATGGGAAAGTAGTACAATACTAGGAAAGTGGAATTTTACAAAAGGACTAGTCAAAGTTAGCCAATTATGTAACAAAAAGGTAACATGGCAGTTTTGCTATATAAAGTCTTGACTATGACAATAAAATGAGATCAAGTTTGTAACCATGTACTTAGTTGCTGTTCCTATTTATGTGGCACGCCATGAAAGTATGATAATTGGCCTATTTGATTCATAAGCTGAATTTTGGCAGGCGGTAGCAAACAAAAGAAAAATCAAGAGTTAGTTTGTCAGTTTGTCGTCGAGTATTGCGACAAAAAACAAACTAAACTGGAGACCAAACCGGACTTTTTGTGTCATTCGACAACTCGACCAACGACGTCACCTTGTTTGCACTCGTCTTTCTGTCGTTAGCGCCGACCAGTCGGCCAATCGGCCGGCCTCGTCGCATAAACTGGCTAGTCCCTCCCAACCTGTTCTCAGGTATTCCTCAGCGCGTTGAATTATGTCGCTAAATGAACGTCAGGTATGCCCGATTGGCACGAGTGGGCGAGGCGGATTGCGATTGAGGGAATATGTCAGTCGGGCTGCAGTGAATTGAAATTTGCTTGTTTTGAAGGAGACACTGCGTCAACAGAAATTCCGTCAATAAACTCGTCTCGGTGACACGTTGATTAGAAGCGTCGAACGCCCGAAAACGATGTTTTGGAGGTTAAAAATGCTAACAAGTTAGCATTGTTTCCATTCAAATTGAGCAATGCTCAAAACGTGGGAGCCATAAACAATTCATATTTTCAAACATTATTCCTTGAGAGCTATATTCAGAATTTAAAATTAAAAATACATGAAAATGTGAGCATGTATTATTAATTTAACCACTTTGAAAGTAAAGAAAAAGTCTGAATTCTTTTAAAAACATTATTTCACTGTTGCTAATCAATGAGTATCAATGAGAGAATGCATGCAGAAGAGTCTAATGAAGAAAAAATATGATTTTAAAAAGGCGGAGAGCCATATACACCCATCAAAAGAGCCACATATGGCTCCCGAGCCATAGTTTCCCTACCCCTTGATTTAAAAGAATGTGGTTTGTACTTGTATTGACTTCTCTGTAACTCATTGAGTGTCACTAATGCTGATAGACATTGGCAAAGAAGGCTAGGAACGACTCATGTATGACAGGGAAGAGCAAGCCCAAAAAAACGAGTTCTTACAAGTTCCGACCTTCAGTTTAACCTTGACCCAAATTGCCATTTTAACAAGCATTTAATGAAAAGACTTTACAATGATCAGTCAGTCGCCTTTAAAAAAAAATAGCATACCACAGCTTTTGTGTCTTTATCTGTCCCTTCATTTGATCCCAATCTCTATGTGTGACTTTCAACAGTTTTTGATATTGCTGTCAAAACAAAAGCAAGCCGCCCCTTTTTGTTTGAAAAAGCCAGATGGGGCGGCTCAGCTTTAACAAAACCGCCCGTCGTGTGGCTTCTTCTTTCCACGGTATTGTCTCCATTGGGCTTACTTTGGAAAAGTGTGGCCTCTACAGCGCATTATTTCTCAACACATGTCAATTTCATCACTCTAAAATGCTGATTCAGCAAGATAGAAAAAGCCAGAGGCAGCTGGATCTTGTCTAAAAACGTCAGGGTTTGCCAAAAGATTCCATAAGAAGCAGCAACATATGCCTGACATAGTTACCGGGCTTCTGTGGAACTTTCTAAAACCACAAAGACTCAAATCCAAATGTTAGGAATGAGAAGAAAAGTCAGCCATTTTGCTAGGAGAAATAAAAAAGTGCTACCTGATGACTAAATGGGCTCTCCTTGCCTTCCTTTAGGTCGCAAAAACATTAGTGAAAGGTTGTATGCTCATTAAGTTAGAACAAAGAAAAAAAACGTGGCTTTCTAAATACAGAGGACACGCTGACAATCAGCCTCCCTACATAGTTTGACCCACTGTACGTTTCCGTGGTGACGTAGACACACAGCGGAAAAGCGCACGCTGCAACAAGTCGCTGAATAGGATTGCGTATTGGAGGACAAACGTGACTTTTGGAGCCTTCCATAGAGTAGCAATTGGCAGAAATGGCTGCAGGTTGCTACTTGAATAACTGCAAGTTTCAACGTCAAGCAACAAAAGTATACAAATATTGAGAAAATACAACCATATAAAGCTAAATCTCAGATGTAGGCGATACTAATACACAAATGCAAAAACGCCACTGCAAATATTTCCCCTTTCTACCCTATACTTAGCAAACCCAACAATAACTTGACCTGTCTTTGTCCTTGTTTTTTGTTGTAGAATTCCACATTCCTCACCAAGGAGTTTGCCATTGACCCCCACTCCCAAGTCCAAACATGGCCCACCGCTCTCAAAGTTCATCTATTGGAGAAAACCCTTTGGACCCAAACTACTTGCCACCACACTACAGGGAGGAGTACCGACTTGCCATTGATGCACTGATAGAAAATGATTCATCGGTAAAAAAAAAAGGGGCTGGGGCTTTGAAGCAAGCATTTAAAAAAAAATCTGAACTATGCGTTGATTCCACGGTTCTATTTCCCAATAGGGCTATTATGAGTTCCTCCAGGGCGCGGACGTGGTTAGCTTTTTGGCGCCATCGGAAATCGAGCATATTAAATCTACCATCCAGGAGCCCACCCACGCCCACAGCGTCCCCGATCTCAGGTACCCTGAGGCGGGGCAGGACGTGGAGGGTTCCTCCGACACTTACTGGCCAATGCAGTCGGATCAAGCGGCCCCGGGTCTGGATTTGGGATGGCCCATGATGCAGAACAGCTTTGTCGGACCCACAGAGGTCACCACTCTGGTCAACCCCTCGGAACCCAACATGCCGAGCATCAAGGAGCAGGCCAGGAGACTCATCAAGAATGCACGCCAGGTTAAAAAAAAAAACAACACAAAATTGTGTAGATCCAGTTTTTTTGGCTAAATTCCCTTACGAGAACAGCAGACAAGTAGCTCAAAACATTTAACGTAATCCAGCAATCAGTATGTCAACTTGACTCAATTTAGAAGGCGTAGAAACATACAGTAGTTCGTAAATCAATACGTTGTAAGCTATCTTTATGACACGTTGAACTGTGAAATCATGGCTGACTCATGCGCATATTTGGGTGATGCTAATCTTTCAGCGAGGATAATTGCAATGATTATCATTTGCCGCCGCGCCCTTTCCGGACGCTGTCGTCGTCTGGGGGCCGACGATTTTTTTTCTTCCCAAGATTTGTGAAACTAGTATTAACATTTTGAATATGATCCATAGGTGATTGCGGTGGTGATGGACACGTTTACAGACGTGGACATTTTTGCCGACCTCTTGGACGCCACGGCGCGTCATATTCCCGTTTATATTCTTCTGGATGAGCAAGAAGCGCACAGTTTTGTGTCCATGGTTAATAACTGCAAAGTCAACCTGGACTTAATTCAGGTCATTCTTTTATTTCGTGTCAAAAATTGGATAAAGCCGCCTCCAAAAAACATGAAACCTGACTTTTTTGTTTGTTTTGAACGTTACAGATGATGCGTATCAGGACCGTGGCTGGACTAACATACCAATCCCGAACAGGGAAATCCTTCAAGGGCCAGATGAAAGATCGATTCCTATTGGCTGACTGCAAGGCCGTTCTCAGTGGCAATTACAGGTGGGTTTTAGATTCCTTCCTCTCTTGACGTTACATTCAAAGACGTCGTTTCTCCACAGTTTCATGTGGTCTTTTGAGAAGATCCACCGTTGCATGGCCCATCTTTTCTTGGGAGAACTGGTGGCCACTTTTGACGAAGAGTTCCGCATCCTCTACGCCCAATCGGAGCCTCTGGTGGTGGACCCGTCGGATGGGGCGCTCGCGCTCCCAGATCCGGGCGGGTACTTGAGCAGACAATTGGGTCTGAAGCGAACCCAGTCCCTGAGGAACCCCTTGGGCTTCCGGAGAACTCCGGAGATCCCCTCCGGCTTCCCGTACGGAGACCAGGACCGCAACCTGTCCCTTTCTTTCCGGAGAAACGACCCCTTTCGTCACACCATGGAGCCCGGGACGGGGATTATGATGGGGAAGTATTCCCAACAGCAGTTTCGAGTACAGCAGTCTTATTTGGAGCAGGGTCGCTCTATCGTGACTAGACAGATGGAGATGAGCGGCTTCAAGAGGCACAGTTACGCCGAAGGAACTCAGGACAACTACATGTCTTCCAGGCACTTCATGAAGCACAGAGTCATGAACAACCTGGACGAGACCGACTTCCAAAGGTATAGTACCGCAATTTCAACTTAAATCCACTCACAAACTCTCATTAAACCCGCATCCATTACAATCGACAGGCACCATCACTACAGTGAAGGTCCTGGACCAGATTCCGGCCACGGTCACTACGACAGAAACCGTCCTCCGCATTTAGCCGTGGACCAGTTTTCCGATACCAGTTCGTTCCGCTCCGATTTAGAGCTCCACCTGGGAAACTACGGAAGAGGCTACCCTCATCTTTCTTGCGAAGATTTGAGCATGCCCGACGGGATTCAAGGACCCCCCGTGGCCGGAAGATACCAGGGAAGTGGCGCTCATAAGAGGCCGACCATCGGTCAGGCGTACGCTTGCCAGACCTCCCCCACGCAGCTTCACCCAGTGGACAAAAACCCCATTCGCAAGCATTCGGATCAAGAACACGACCAGGACGCCAGCGTCCGCCACGGATTGCGCAACTGGAGGATTCACTCGTACTTGAGCACGTACGAGGAAGGCGGAGAAGAAGGTTTGAATCAACCCTTGGGTCCCGACGCATTTGAAGACCCTCAGGAAAGCGGGGACGTTCCCAGAATGGATTTCCAAAAGCCACGTTATGGAAAACCGGTGAGAGACGGCAAGGATTCCTCCGGCAGAGATTTACCCGACAAAAGCGAGGAGATGGAAAGAGAGGATAAGTGGGGTTATGCAAAAGAGGACAAAGAGCCTTCGGATCGCTTCATTTCCAAACACGACTCTTTCCGATCGCGTATCAACCCGCTACTTCAAAGAAGCTCCCGCCTGCGCTCGTCTCTAATTTTCTCATCTTCCAAAGCGGAAATGCACAGCGGCGCCGCCAGTGGCCAAAAAACAGAGACAGACGACGAGCGCAAGCCTTCCATCGTAGCCCAGATCTTGGAGAAGAGAAGGTCTTTGTCCAGAGAACCTTTCGAGTGGAAAAAGACGTCCGAGGAACTCGGCAAGGGCGAAGACAACGTCGAGGACGCCAAGGAGCGAGAAACTCCACTGACGGACAAAAGTGAAGGGCAAAAAGAAGCCCCCAAATCTCAAGCGCAGGTGGAGTCCAATTCAAAAGACAGCAAGTCCAGCACTACCACATCGACAACTCTGAACATCAACGACCCCGCTAGTCGACTGCAGTATTTCCAGGACTTGGCCGCTAAGCGAAAAGCATCCAAGGCGGAGACCGAGGCGTCGCTCAAAGTCCAAGAACCGGCGGAGAAGACCCCTGACGATCCGACGGAAGATGAGACGAGAAAAGCAGATGCCAAGCCGTCCGAACTCAATCGTCGGACTCCTCTTCCATTCTCCAAACCGTCTCTCCTCTCCCCCAAGCCTTTTGTGAGCGCAACAAAACCCTCAGAATCCCAGAAGGAGGAAAACTCCCCAGAAGGTCAAAAGAAAGACCTCTTCAAATCTTTAAAGCCACTTCCGTCCCCCAAGATCTTCAAACGAGACCCCCTCAAGCTGAAAGGACTCAACCCTCGTCGCGTCTCCTGCGGCGAGGAGCTCCTAAGCGACGCCACGGACTCCGAGAAGAGCGAGTTGAAGAAGAGCCGTTCTTATAGTTCCTCCATCTTGCCGCACGAGGAGTCCAAAGACAAAGTGACGGGATCGGGCACGTCGGGTGACGGCAAGAACGACGGCAAGACGCTGGACTTCCTAAAGAAGCAGACTCAGAGGTTGAAGGGACTCCTGGGCCCCAAGGATAAAGAAAAAAAGTCATCGGGAGAAGACCGGAGCAGCATGAGCACGGTAAAGGAGTTGGTGGAAGATTATAACAAGAAACAAAGCAAGGAGCCATCATCGGGAACGGCCGCAAGTGAGCAAACCGCCCCCGCCAATCACAGGACGGCGCACGGCACGTCTGGCTCGTCGCGCTATCAAGCGTCGGGCAACTCGGTGTTGTTCAGTAGCAACCTCCGCGACGACACCAAGGTCATCCTGGAGCAGATCTCGGCCAACAGTCAGAAAAAGCGAGAGGAAGCAGACGGAGACCGCGAGGCCAAAGACGACTTGGCCGCCAAGAAGAACCGTCTACTACGACCCCAAGGGGGCGTCCAAGAGAGAGAAGGACTCCTGAAGAGGATAGAGAGCCTAAGGAAAGAGAAGAAGGTCTACAGCCGTTTTGAGGTAGTTTACCGCTACAATGATGACACTTGCGTCGTTGAGGGCCGGGAGATAGACCCTCCTCACAAAAAAAGGATGCTTCAGGGAAATTCCAGCACGATAGCCTTTAAAAGTGAGCCTA
Source organism: Stigmatopora nigra (assembly GCF_051989575.1). Taxonomy (NCBI): domain Eukaryota; kingdom Metazoa; phylum Chordata; class Actinopteri; order Syngnathiformes; family Syngnathidae; genus Stigmatopora; species Stigmatopora nigra. Next base: position 3,739,718 of record NC_135528.1, on the reverse strand, counting down.
ATTTGACCTCGTTCAAATAGAGTTTGGAAAAGTAGTGAAACGTTGAAATGCCAAAGTTTAGGAAAAGCTCCCATGGAAAGACTATTGTGTATTTTGGGCTTATTTAACCAAGTACTCTGCCCTACTTTTTCGACCTTTCTATTAGTTTTAGCAATTAGCTAATGATTTAGCGCATGATTTGATTCAAGTTGTTAGTAAAATAGAATTACCCATACGATAGCCAAAAGTAAAATGTCATCCGTGGGCTTTAATTTAAGATATTATCGTCAGTATCATTTCATTTGACTTGTTTTTTGTATTCATGACCTTAAGTAAAGAAGTACTGTAATTATGCTAATGCTATTGAATTAACATGGAAATTCGCATTGCATTTTTTTTCCGCTTAAGCTACCAATAACTATTCAAATAGAATTTCTAAAATGTGAAACAGCCAGTATGTTACCTAACCTGTTGTTCTTTTAACAGATGGGGAATACCCTTGGATAAGAGAAAAAGACCACCAGAAATGTGCCAATGACACTAAATAAAAGTTTGCTTCAACATAGCGACCTCCCTTGCTGGATTTTCTCTGTATTTTTTTAGTTTGAAATCCCAAAAGAAAGCTTGAAACAACATCATGGAAACAAAAAAATGCAACCAAAATACACAATCAATCAACGGGTATGCTACGGCACCCCTTTTGCCAAACACTGGGACTACTTTTACCGTAAAAGGCGACTGGAAGTGGAAAGAAGGAAAGAAATCTGGTAGGAAAGGAGTTTTGACTGAAAGTGAAAGTTAGAAGAAGAACACGTTGAAATAATGACCGCAAAAAAAGTGATGCCATTTGTTAACAAAATGAATGACTTTCTTTAAATTTTATGTGCTTTTTACACTGGGAATATGTGGCTTTTGTGTGCCAAGTCAATATAAAAGAGGAATTTTAAGATGAAAACACTTGCTGTTTTGTCTATTTGAAACATTGGCGGTAGAAATGAACTGGGTGGGCCTGGAATTTTTTTTGTACATTTGGTTTCTAAATGTTTTTTTCTTAGTTTTTCCTATTTGAAATAAGGTCATTTTAACGTAAGAAGGGGATTTTTTTTTTGGTCTAACTTGGAGTCTGTAGTCAATTTGCAGGATTTTTTTGTGTGTTTTGAACTTGTTATTTAATGTACATAAACATGTTTACAGCTTCAACAGTAAACTGGAAATATGCCATGTTCAACATTTTGCTGACATGAATCTTTTTGAATGTCACCCCTGTTGACAAATCAGTCGTACCGAACGATTAAACCAAAGATTTTGCCTCGTCTTTATTTTTCTTCATTGGGCAGTTTTGTAAGCGGGATTGTACATATTGGAAAGAATTCATTGGCTGGCTATTTTAATTAACAAGTACTCGTCACACTGTAGTATAAAAGTACCTGGTGTTGTTGTTTTTTTTAAATAAAATTTGAATACATGTTCATTTAGTATTTTTAACAATGTTCTTGAAGTATCCTGAAAATATTCTTATTAAAGCTTTTTCAGGGACAATGGATGTGTGAATTAAAAAAAATCATTTTTATGTATCTAAATAACAGATTTTGAATTGCAATTAATTGGTTTTATTTAAATTTATTATTTTATAATAACTCTACAGTCGGTTGTCAAATACAGTCCGAAAAATATTGTCCTGCCCCCACTAGGTAAGTTTGATACCCGGTCCCATATTAACGTGTAAAAAAAAAAATTCACAAATACAAGAGTTGCAACTGGACGGAACATGAACACTAGTATATTAAAACATTTTACATGTTAAATATATAGTGTTGAAATGCGTTATTCGAACACAAAACAGAGGAAAATGTAACTTTTTTTACCTCATTTTTTCCTTCCAATGTATGAATTGAAAAAAAGTGATCTTATAGTCCTTGCAGTGTCTGCCAAAAGTTGAGCTAATGTCTCACATTCTGCAAAAAAAAGCAACGGAATAAGAGTTAATGTCACGGAAAGGAAAAAAATAGGTGTATGGGAACAAAAAAATGATGTTATTTTTACCTTCTTTCAAAACTCTGCTTTAGTTTTGCTCCACGGAATCTTTCTGGAAATGAAATAATAAGAGAATTCAGTTGCTAACTACATATAATATTGTGTAAAAATGTGTCAACTTACAATAGTGGAATACAGTCGCTTGTGCTGGCCAATCAGTTGAACCAGCTGATTCTCAAACTTCATCCTGTAGTTTACACAGTTTAAAAATGTACATCAGAAACAAGAAAATACATCTCAGATTTTTACTCATATACTCCAAACATGAGAATTTCAGAGACAAAGGCCAATTTATGAAAAACAAAATCATCTGAATGTCTATGTTTAAACATTTCAATGAATTGTACTTCTACTAGTCATAAACAAATTAGAATGAATAGCAAAAGAATGATTGGTCGCACCGTAGTTTGCGACTCTTGAGCTTAAACTCCTGGATTTCGCAGCGGTACTGTTCCAGGACTTCTTTGGTGTTTCTGTTCTGCTCGGCCAGTCTAAATTGGACAGGAGGTCATTTTAATAAAACATTGCCTTGTTTTGAACAACATATAGCTTGAATTATTGCCACCTATTGTGAAGGTAACAAATGTTCATGTTCAAAATGGAAAAAGGTACAACTTAATGAGGACTTTGAGGCATGTGGTTCCTCCGGTTTGGGTTCCAAATTTTACCTGAGGCACTCACGCTCGGATTCCTCGCAACGGAATTCCAGTTTCTGCATCAATCCTTGAGGGAAGAAGACAAATTGTTGAATTGATGCACAATAATTGCAAAACTTTCAGAACTGAAAATGACTATTTGACGGTACTTTTGTTCTCTTGATGCACCATGTCCAGTTCGTAGGCCTCTGTTTCCACTGAAACAACAAAAGTGACTTTTTATGTACGTACTGTACTAGATTCTTTCCAGTGAACATAGTTGACCTGTGGATTTGCACATGCCAAAATGATAGATACACTGAAAATGTAGGGATTACTCTTACGTGCAGCAAGCTCCTTCTGTAGACACTCAGAGAGTATTTTCTTCTCCATAATTTCCCCTTCCAGGTTATCTTTAACTTTAAAGTACACAAACACATTACATTAAGGCAAAATAGCCACTCATTGTACTTGCAGTATGAGTTGGTGATGAAGTAATGGCATTAAACTATACTAATGAAGAAACGTACTACTTACTGGTGGACAATTGTGAATGATAATCATTGGTCATTTTAACATAAAGGTCAGAATGGCTCCAAAGGGGTGTCAATCCTTTGAGAGGGAGATACTAATCATATCTCATTACTCTCCATTCATCATGTTCTGATACTCCTTGTAGGAGTTTCAGGTAAGGATTATCCTTACTGACGATGCTGATTGATGGTTTGAGTTTGGATCTTGACTTCTCGTAACAGCCACGTAAGTTACGGTTTAATCATTTACACTCATTAGTTAGTTAACCTAACGTTTTCCTTTCGTGACAATCACATTCTTAAAGTGAGAGAAGTGAAATAAACAAAAGGAAAAATATAAAACGTGCTATTTTATGGTATAAACGAAAACAGTATGCAAATATGAACATGATGTCATGACAGGCAAGCTTTCCTATTGGAGCACTCGAAAACAACGCAGCAACCTATAAACAAGGAATTTTGTCAAACTGTGTTATAGTGTATTATTGTTTTGACTTAATAAAGAATAATAGCTGGTAAAGTATGTATTATGTATACGCCGTATTGAAAAAATAAAGACGCAACGATTCAAGATGTAAACGGGAAACGGAAATGACCGACCAGAAAACATTTCTGCCATCATAGAAACAACAATATATTTTGTAGTTCATTAATTTGTAGTTCCGCAATGCCTTTTTAAATTTTCTCACTCACAAAAATTCCCACTAAATAAAAATCACCCAACAAGTTGTGGTTATTGTAATTGCACCCACAAGGTGTCACCGCTGAGAATTAACTTTACGTTCACAATGCAAAAATACATGGCACTATTGATGAACATTAAATTGTATGATTAAATAACAATGTATTTAATACAACATGCCGTTACCTTGTTGCAGCTTGATGAGTTTGCTTCTCAACTGCTCAATTTTGGGTTCCTGTATGCCTTCACCTGGTGGATAATCACAGTTAACATTTTGTTCCGTCTTTTTCTCATCGTAAAATCAATCAATTTCGACTTTAAACGAAATTTAGACAAGTTCGCCTGGTTAAATACCATTGATGTCTTCCATTACAATACATTACGATACAGGACGATGACAATAATAGTAAAAACGTAATCATCCGTAATAACTTCAGTAAACTACTCATTGACCAATGATATAAAAGTAATGTATTTCATGACAATCCGTGTTTTCAACTGGAGATATTAACCAGTTTTGAGACAGCGAACACGTTAACGCAGTGCTACAGGGCTACAAGCTAACGTTTGCAAGTTAGCCTAGTCAGCAATAAAATCCGAATATAGCTCTTATACGTGTGAAATTAGACTTAAATCGGCTAGTAAGTCATATAAAACACGCGCGTTTCACGCAATTTGTAAGCAAATATCACGATTCTTTAATCAACGAATTATGGTCAATACTAACATCGTATATTACTATCAGTATCATTAGCATAACGTTTGTCATCAAAATATGATCAACTATCGACGAATTTAAAATCATACTTAGGTCCACCTACCTTCCATACCGCCTGTTTTATTATAGAACCAAGAAAAAAGAGCTAGATGTTACTGTAAATTGTTACAAACGTTTGTAATATAGGTTAACACTTGTAGTATTTAAACACAGTAGTATTGCATGTGCCAGTCTGGCCAATCAGTTATCACCTGTTTCCCCCATAAGTCGCTGCAGGTCACGTGACCACTCTAACATGCACATTAGTGTCAATATAAGCATCAATACGGATTTGCCTTTGTATTGACTGTATTCTACCCCACTTTGTTCAAGACAGGGGGACAACACTCACATTTTACACGTTTCACATGGTATGTTTAATGTAAAGCCGTGAGGAATGCGTTTCCACTTGAATTGAATGAAAACGAGAAGCTGGCCTATACACGTCAAAGTACTCCTATGTACATCAACACATCAAGTTCAATACAAACATCTTTGCCAAACAACAAACCTGCCGAGATACTCCCAAAAACTTCACCCAGTGCTGACAAAGCACATGCAACAGGCCATGCTTGGGGATGAGGAATCAAATTCAACATGACTAAATACAGCAGTGGTACCTTCTTTGTATCAAGTGTTGATATATTCCAGTTGTGAGTTGAAAACTCAACTGTAGACTAATTGTAGCTCAATAAATAAATAAATTACCATGCATTTGTCCTCAAATCCAGCATTCAGCTATTGCATCTGCGTTAGTGGTAATGACCCAAAAACTTCAAATGTGGAGCGGCAATATCTGATGGACACATGAAATACAGCACTTAAAAAAAAAACATTTCATGCCAATGACCAGACAGTAAGATAAAGGGGGTAGTAGTATAGATGAAAGCTTATTTACTTACATTGTTCTCATACATAAGTAAAAGCAGGGGTGTCGCAAATCTGCCAAATTTGTTCAATTAGTATTGATCGCCACATTTTCCTATATGCAACCTGCAAATATTACCTATTGGTATTATTTCCTTTAAGTGAAGTGGCCCAAAATGTACCTAAAATGACCACTTTTGAAGCAGTGACTAGCAAAAAAATAAGCACACAGACACAAAATCCAAATTTTGTCTAAAAACTAACGCAGTTAAATGATTCCTTGGTTCTAATTTGGGACACCCCTGCCCTAAGGAACACCTCCCCAAGTGGAATTGGCGTACGGCGGTCAATGGAATTATTTACAGCGGGGACTAACAAGATACATGTCAAGAAATTATGTATTATTTTAAGGTATTTTTCTGCCATTGCCATGCAGTTTAGATTAGGAAGAATACTTCCAGCCTTCCGTGCCCAACACCAATGTGATTTAAAAACTCACGTCGTCTTTCTGGTCATCCGCCGGACGCCATTTTGTGTTAGTAGAAGCACGGGAAGGAGTGTTAAAAGCGAGACTGGCAAAATCAAAGTTTGTTAAATCAAACACAATGAAGGGAGGGGGTGGTGGGGGGTGTAAAGACAACAAAAAGGAAGGCATCCCCCAAAAGGCCAACATTCATTCGCGGGAGCGTCCCACAATGGCTAGGATGTAGAGGAAAATATTGATGATGTCCGTGTAGAGGTTGAGAGCGGCGAAGACGTATTCCTCGGGACTCAGAGATAGCTTCTTATTGCCCAGGAGAAGCTGAGTGTCCACGGCCAAGAACTGGGAAGAAAAACGAGAGGGTTGAAGGGGCTCCATTTTTTTTCCAATTTTGGTTGTGGAGCAAAAACTCACGCAAGTGAACAGCAGGGCGCCCAGCGAGGCGTAGACAATGTGCAAGATCTTGTGGCGGATGAACATGCAGAGGATTCCGAAGAGCAGGAGGACGATCAGGCAAACGAAGAGGACACCTTGGCAGGAGGTGAAGTCGTATTTGCTCTACAGAAGAAAAAGAAAGGGGCCATGAATGATGAAAAATTCTGATTATTTTAACATTTTTCAAAGTGCATAAAGACCACATTAAGTCTTTTTTGTTGCTTTTTTTGTTCTTGACCTGTAGCGAGAAGAGGACCACGGTGAAGCAAACTACAGCAGTGATGCCCACGGCCATGATGACAGTGTCGGTGTCGTAGAAGCTGGCGATCATTCCCACCATGTAGGAGAGGCTCAAGGTCAGAATGGACTAGTCGATGGAAGAGAAAAAAAAACATTCCTTTAATTAATGACTCAACAACATCTATTTTTGTCATCAATATTTTTCTTTACCAGTGCCACCAAGTTCCAAGGGTGCTTGCGTCGGAAGTCCCCGCAGCAGCTGAGCACGATGAGAGAGACGAGGAATATCACGTAGGAGATGTAGTAGGTCCACGGGTTGCGCCGCACAAACACTTTGGCTTCATCCACAAAAGTGAACACGGCCACGAAGGAGAAGGTGACCATCAGCTGCACGGTGAGGACCAAGAACACCTAGAGGAGAAAAACAACAACAACAAGTTCCTTCTTGAAATCTGTCTGCTATGCACTGGCACTTTTTTTTATCTTGCTGTACTTTTCTGATAAAGGCCTGCCGGATGCTCTTGTCCTCAAAGCCCGAGTTGGTGAAGTCCTCATTGTCGTAGTAAGTGGGAGGGACGTCGCCATGGTAACCTGGGCTCTCACCTGGTGCTGGAGAACCAAGACATTGGCGGAATTAGAATTGATAGTTTCACCGATGGGACAAATGAAATGAATTTGACATCTTCATTGATTGAGATCACCAATTAATCAGTAAGATGAATCAACTATCACAGGTGAGCTCAAAACTTTTTTTTTGGCTCACCAGAGGGATCCCCAGGATAGCCCGGCTGCCCCGGTTGCTGGTAGGGAGCCTGTGGGTAAGGCCCCTGCGGGTAGGGCCCCTGCGGGTAGGGCATCTGGGGGTAAGGCATCTGTGGGTACGGCCCAGGGGCAAAGCCCTGTTGCGGGAAGCCCGGCTGGCCGTAACCGGCGGCGGGTGGGTACGGCCCCCCGGGGGCTTGACTGTAGTTGGGCGGCGGCATGCCGAACCCCGGCTGTGGGTGTCCGTACATGTTATTGTGGAGCGGGTTGCACTCCCCGATTCCGGGGTAGCCACTCTTGTCCTGCGACATGTTGCGGCGGGGACGCTCGGGAGCAACCTGTGCAACACAATAACAAAGACAAACATGTCACTTAAAATGAACTGAAAATGGCTTATTTAAAACAAGACTATATATATTTGCTCCGTGGTAGTAAAAGCTAAGAATTTAGCAATTATTCATTAGATTAGTACATGAGAAATATTGCTTCATTGCAAATTATATGACTTTAAGTTTCGGGGCTGACAGCACAAATAGGGATATATAAATATATATATTTTTTTATTATTATTATTAAGTTAGAGACTTTGAACACCATTTACATGACTTGCTTAACTCTTAAGAGGAAACAAAACTCATTCTTTCATTTTTAACATCGCTTATCCGTTCTCACAATCAGCAGATGTACGTCAGGTCATAAGACGAAATATCTGATGTTCCACTACAATGACTCAGAGGGAGTTTTTTTTTTGGAGTTTGCGCAGCTTTCCGGCCGACACGTCCATTTCTAATCCTCTTAGCGGAGATGCTTCGCTTATGTGGATCAAGTCCACCGTGACGGGTGGGGGTGGGGACTGCAATTGAGTTATTGGTCCAGCGCATTGTCCGTGTGCATGCCTGAGCAACTCGTGTCAAAAGATGGCCGTGCTGAGGTCATTGAAACAGATTCCCATCAGAAACGCTTGAAAAAAAGAACATATTTTAAAGTTCATGGTCACGTGACTGCTTGTGAAACCACCATTATAAAATGGTTTTGATAGAATCAATTATAGGTCTGGTTAGCCACAGGTGAGAGCTTAAAAATGCAATTTCCACTGAATGTACAAGGAAGGGAGCATTATTTAGCGACCAACACACCGCTATCGTTCAAACTGTTTAATTAATGACATTTATGGTCAATTATTTGACCTAAACCTTTACTATAATTGCCTGCTTGGTTGTATGGTAAATTACCACACATGTATTTAGTTTTTTTATTAACATTTTGTAAACTTAATTTGATTTATAAAAAATACAACTGCTCAAAATAAATACATTAGTACTAATAAAACCTTTTTGTAAATGACCAAAAGTAGTCACTACTCCAAACAAGGGTAAACTCAACTTTTCTGTTTATGAAAGGGTTAAATATGGGGGGCGTGCGTTTTCATTAAATTATCTAAAATTTCAGTATTAAAAAATATGTTTTTAGGGAAAAAATAATTACATTGAAATGTAAACTTAGATGTTAACAAAAAAGCAGCACCTTGGCTCTTTTCTGCGTCATCACGAGAACCGAAAGCAAAACATCCCAAAATGGAGCACCCGCAGCGGGCGCACCTCAAGCAACACCGATCCCCTCAAAAGACTGCGACACACGTCCAACCGTCACCAAACATAAAAGAAGCTATATAATAAAGCATATTATAATTAATATTTACGACCAATTGGTCACGGACGTCGACGAACACTTAACAGGACTAGTTAGCAAACGCCGTTAGCGAACAGTGACGACAACGACGTTCCTGTTATCTTTGCCCGTAAGGCAAAGACGTTTTAGAATATAAAATCATTTAAAAGTGGATTTTATGGAACACGTTCGGTAGCGACGTTGTTCATTTTGATCGGCTTCGCAAAAACAAGACGCAATGCTAGTGGCTAAGCTAACAGCTGTCAATAAATAACGGCTATAAATTCCCCGCTGGTAAATGATGCGACTTACTTATTTGTGTTTCGTTGATTCAATTCTTCTCGTGTCCTTCTAGAATGTTCGCCAAAGACACGTGTTGTTTTATTTAAGTAATTTTGGGTAATTTCGACAGGATCTCGACGTCGTAGGAGCGGTGCGACAGCGGAGCCTCAGCGTCAAGTGGGTCAGTCGATGACGTCATCGCACGGCGTCGTCATGTAACCTCGTCCAGTGTGGCGTCATCAAAATGTTACATATTTTAAATACTGTTTGTGAATTACTATTTTCTATAACGAACGGGGCAGGAATTCGAGGGACCCTAATATTTCCTCTCATCTGTAATTCCTCCTTTTTTTGTTGATTTCAATTATATAATTACACAAATACATGATACTTCCCAATTGAAAAGAAAAAGTGCATTTCTTTTAATAAAATGTGCACTAAGAACACAGTATCATTACAATGCTCAAAGCAGGACAATCATAAATTTGTAAAACAATCAGTTGTCCATTTACAGCTCATTCATATGTCTGGTTCAAACCATTAACATTCAGCCAATATGTGATGGGCTATTAGCATTCTAGTATTGTCTTTTCACAATTCAATTTGGAAAAACCGTTCTCATAAAATTCCCAATAGATTGTCCTCTTTTTTTATTAAAGCTTAATAACAAGAAATTGTCTACTATTTTTCTTGTGAAATCCCAAGAACATGACTTGTCTTCTCAGAAACAGAAACTTCCAAAGCCCTTTTGAAACATTTTGTCGCAAAAAAAAAAACCACTCGAGGCAGACATCTTGATCTTTTTTTCCGTCCGTAGCGGGACGAGCTACTGGTTGCTCTGAAGGAGGTCGTCCAGCTGCGACTTGGCAATCGTTCCATACGCTTGGCAGTAGCTGCCTAGTTTAGCGCGCGGGTCGCCTGCTGCCGACACGTTGCAGTTATTCTGGAAGACTTTCTTGCTGAATCTCGCCCCCGGCCGAGCGTCGCGTCCTTGAGAGCTGGAGAGCTGGTTCTGCATAAAAATAACCAAAAAACAAAAATAAACATGTCCGCAAAGTCCAAAAATGCTAACTGACTCACCTGATTTGTGTTAGCGACGCACAGTCCCGGTGGTGAGTGGGTTTTGCGTACTAAAGGGTTGTTCTGAGTTTGGGTTAGCGATAGGGAGAAGGCACGGTTGGGGTGCGGCGGCGCGGAACGACCGCGCTGGATAATCTGGTCCATGGACTTTGGAAAGGGAAGATAAAAGGAGATTTTATTAAAAATCAAGAAGTTGCAAAAGGACAGGAAAGACTAGGGCAGGGGTGGGCAAACTTTTGGGCCCGGGGGCCACATTGATTTTAAAAATTTGACAGATGGGCCGGGTCAACACAAGATAAAAAAAGAGCATCTGTTAACAGTACATCTGAAACATAAACAGAAAAAAACACTAAAGTATTAACATACTCATCACTCATCATTAAAGTAAAAAGTAATTTCATGGTAATAACTGATAAAAAGTTCATTATTTCCATAAAATAGAATAAAAATTGTGACACAAGCTACTGCAGGGAAGGAGCTCACATACGACCAGGTGGCATCTATTCAACACTGGTGTGCAAATTGCGCTTACTGTGTTTTCTCTGCCACTCTCTGTTGGTGACAGTGTGTCACTTCCGCAAGTCTGCATTGCTGATCTGGTACCAGCAGAGTAAACAAACCCATCTGGAATAAAGAAGAAAAAAAATACAAATTTCAGATGTCATCTCATCCAGGCTAACAACGTCGCACTTACTTGGAACGTGAGTAATTGGATTGTAAGTGCATTTCCCCATGTGAGCATTCTCTGATTGGTCCATCTTGTCGCCGGACGGACGCGGCGTTGGGTCGCCAGCTTCTTTCGGACTTCCTTCCCTTTTTCCGTCCTGTTTTATGTCCCCTCTTTCTTTGTTACTGACTTTCCCGGTGACTTCTTCTTTGGGGTGAATAAGTCGGAGCAGGCCTTGGTGGCTTTTTCGTTCTCGGATCATCTGAAGGAGCGGAAAACTGCTTACCAGATTCAAAAAACTTACGGTAAAAGCACTTTGTTTGTACCTCGTATAGTTTATTGCGGTATTGCTCCACAGATAACCGCACGTCGTCGTCCAATGGTAGTACTACGTCGTAGTGGAGAGACGGTTCCTTGCCCGGATTGTGGAACCTTGAAAAAAACAAACTTTTAGTGTCATTGTTGAACATAGACGTCCAATGGTGTGGCGTCCATTTTCCCTTCCATTTAACTGAATGGCGAGCGACCATGTAAGTAGAAATGAAACCTTCACATGGCTTGTTAGTACCTGGCGACATAAGGATGCTGCAGAGCTTTTTCCGCCGTCAACCGCTTGTCGGGGTTGAAAACCAGCAGACGCTTCATGAGGTCCACGGCGTCGGGGGGTGCTGAAGCCTTCAGGAGATCCTCCACAAGTAATTGAGGCCTTGCAGGGGAGATAAAGAGATTAACTCAATATAGTGTTGGATTAATTCTGTAATACGTGTGCATTTAATCATTTTTGTATTGAAGCTTCTTCAATTTGTCTGAAGAGAACTCGGGATTGTAACAAGTCACCGAGTCCTCGTTTACTGGACTTTAACCCAAGGAATGCAGACCACTGTAAGAAGAAAAAAAGTCTCCCGACCTCAGTAACATCCTCTGGATGACCGACGAGCCGATTTCAGACTTGACGGCCAGGACGTCTGCCCAAGGAATAACATGATTATAGACAAATTAGATCAAATCTCTTGTAGGACAAGTTGGTACCTTCTGGACACGGGTGCGGAATGGCGCTCATGATCTTCTCGATCTGATTCATGGTGGACGTTCCGGGGAACAAGGATTTTCCTAGCAGCATTTCTCCCAAGATGCAACCCAAGCTCCACATGTCCACGCCTTTGGTGTACCTTAACATCAACAATCATTGTGTTTTGAACCATGTCAGTGCTTTTTACAGAGCTTACTAAAACCACAAAAAATAAGTAATTAAAGAAGCAATGGCTTATTATTTTCTTTTTTCAACACACGTTGAAAAGATTTAACGACACGAGTGTTGGAAAAAAATGAAACTATTTGAAAACATTCGGAAAATAGCTAATATTCATTAATATTTATAAATCGTTTTTTTATGTTTGGCAGTTGTGTTTTGATTTTCGGGAGTCGACGACATACCTGGTGGAGCCCAGCAGGATCTCCGGAGCTCGGTACCACCTGGTGGCCACGTATTCCGTCAAGGCCGGATTACATCTGTCCTCCTGGTCTTGCGTTAGGGATCGGGCCAAGCCAAAGTCACACAGTTTAACCACGCAGTCCGAGTCCACCAGAACGTTGGAAGGCTAAAATGGGGTTTAAAAAAAAAAACGTTGATGCCAACTGAATGAGGCTTCAACAACTGAAAATGATAATTAACCCTTTGGCTGCCCGATCCTAGGAGGCTTTATGCTTCAGAAAAAAATCATTTTACTTGGAATACGTTGTAGGGACCATTTCCCATCCAAAAGACCAATATTAGCTTCCTGAGATAATTCAAATATTTATTATGAACATTTTTTCCTTGAAAAATGAAAATTTCAAGAAATTATTAAAAATACAAGTCACTCTTTTTGTATCATATAATTGTCAGTAAGATAAATAATGATCAAATGTTATAGAGACCTTCTATGGAGGTTCAAAATGCGAAAAAAAATCTATTATAAATATTCGTCTGCACTGGATTTTTGTTTACATTCAAAACAGCTGTTTTGCAGACGATGCATTCTTCAAGATGCCAACAGAGGGCGCATTCTAACTCACTCTTAACATTATTTTTCTTTTCTACAGGTTGTAGGAGCAAGGCCTGTCATGAAACCTTATCAATTATCAGAAACATTTGCATTAGGCAGCCAAAGGGTGAAATTTGTTGCCAAAAAACTTGATTATCAATTATTATCGGCAACTATTTGAGCGCATCCTCAATGTACTCAAGTTTATGCGACCCTCCCAACCCTGACAAATTGGACGTCTATCACCTTACCTTTTGGTCACGGTGGATGACGTTGCCCGAGTGCAGATATTTGACCGCTTTGAGCAGTTGGTACATGACGTAGCGCTTATGGATGTCTTTTAGCAGCGTTCCTTTTTTTATAACGGCATGCAAGTCGCTATCTGTAACAACAGAAAAACAAAACAAAAAACATCATTAAACAAATTCAAAACAGGATACTTACTTGGAATAAATGGTCGCAACATACCCATGTACTCAAATATCAGATAAATATCTTTGTCGTTTTGGGCTCGGATGACATTTTGGAGTTTGACCACGTTGGGATGATCGCCAAATTCCTGCACACAAACAACAACAAACGGTCATCATATTTTGGTGTATAATTATTAAATGATAATTCATGGGGTTAATTGTGAGATAGCAAGGCAAATAAAATAGGGGCATTTACCTGAAGGAACATGACTTCTCGAAATGTCCGCTGAAAAAGAGAAGACAAAAAATAATCATTACACAAGACACTAAAGCACTATAAATTAAGTTTGCTAATGATTTCTAACAATTCTCTGCTAATTTCTGGTGTCATATATCAGAAAATCATGGGGGAAAAAACCCACCTGAGCATCAGTCTTGTTCGTGAAGGCATCAAAAATCTTTTTGACAGCCACAATCTCACCCGTTTGTCTGTCCACCGCTTTCCAAACGATGCCATACGCCTGCCAAAACAATCATGATCACAATTAATCATACGTTTCCAACTTTAAACTTGTTGAAAATACTTAACATGTTTGCCATATTTAAAAACAAGTCTGATTTAATAAATGTCCAATTCATCTAAACTGGGACAACTGCCTGTGAATGCTCAGCATTCCATAAAGGGAAGTCAATTTAAACGACTATTTTTGTTTGAAGGGTTAAAGCGGAAGTGACAGGTAAAGAAATTTGGCAAAAAACGTATACTTTAATATCGATGGTGCTTTCATGTACCCTGCGTAATAATAAAATAATGTACAGTTACTTACCCCTTTTCCAAGTCTTTTCTTGATTTCGTATTTCGTGGAAATATGTTCCTCCACTTCAGGCATGCTGGCGGATTTAACACTTTTGCTCATTTTTAATAGACTTTCACAATTTTCTGGCTGAAAAAGTGGACTCTTAAGATGATGTGGTCTCGTTTCAAGGGAAGCGGCGATGCTACACCCAGCTAGCTTATTTATGTATTTTTTAACTCTCTCCACGTAAATTAAAATGATACTTTAGCGTCGCCAGATTGTTTGTTGCTTTTGTGGCTGTTTAGTTCTTTAGAAGTGTTAGCAAGTCCGGTTATACGAAGCAGGGCGGGGGGGGGAGGAAGAAGCAGGTGCAGGTGGAGCCATTTTCCGTCGACATTAACTAAACAGCCATTTTAAGGAAAGACTTCCCTTCTTTGGAGCCGAATGACCGCAACATGGTTGCCCGACAGCCGTTTGGCGATGACTCGGGACGGGTCGAGTCGCGGAAGGTTCGGAGGAAGCCCGACGGGAAGTTTTGTCTCAAGTTGTCGTCGTGGAAACCGGGCACCGTGAGTCTACTAAGTAGCCACCAGCCGACCAACGGGCGGCGACGCTTGGGAATGACGTCACGTATTCGCTGTTGTCATGGTGACACGGCCGGCGTAAGAGAGGCCACGCTTTGTATGATCTCTTTCTTTCATCAGAGTTGCTTCATTGTTGGACATTTGAGAGAGCGACAGCTATAAAATCCTAATTTGGCAAAATATGTAAAACATAAAAGTGGTAGTGAGAAAAATTACTAGTCAGGGATCTAAGTGGTAGCCGTGTCGCCTCCTGCTGGCGACGAGGCAAACTGCGTATGAAAATATGTATTTTCCAGGATAGTTGAGGTATAATTATTTTTTATTTTTAAAAAGAAAGTGTATGCTTGTGGATGCCAACATCCAAACATTGATATATACACAACAATGCAGCTTAATAAATATATACTGTACTCCCTAAACTGATTACTTAGTAATGGTGAGAAATTAAACTTACTACTGTACATGAATTAAGAACTAATCCCAGGTTTCAATAGGATATAAAGTAATTCCCCAGCCATTCTGATGACACAATTATATTGCTAAAAGGGAGAAAACAGACAAAAAAAGAGGGAAGAACTACGTGAAAAAGGTCACGAGACACACAGCGCCAAACGCCATTGGCTCAAGAGGAGTGCAAAAAGCGGTTGAAGGCATTGTAAGCCGACTCCAGGTCGAAAAGCATCTGCCGCACTTGACTGTCGTCCAGCTCGTCCGACGCCGACATACTGCTGAGGGTGTTCAACCTGGCGACAGACAAGACACGTTTAAAAAAGCGGGCGACGTGGTAACGCTTACAAAATGGCCACCAACTGACCAGAGTTTGACTTTGTCCTTGGCCTCCGAATCGGGTGGCATGTTGCTCATTCTGTTCATCGTTTCCATCAGTTCGCGCAGATCTGGTTGGATCTGAGGGGAAAAAATATATTGCAATCTGTCAAAGGGAGGATTAATAGTTAGTCAGACATGAAAATGTTGAAGTCTACCTCATCCATGGCTCTGATCTCCAGTCTCAGTTTGTCCATGACAGTGATAAACAGCTAAAACCAAGCAAGGAAACCAAAAATGTGAGCATCAAAAGATTAAAAAGACTTGACTCCACTTATTAATCATTAACAGATTAATTCTATCTTCCAGTGATTGAATGGAGGATTTAAACCACCCACTCGAGTTGCCGAGTATTCAAAATAATGGTCTACTACTAATCATTTCATTTTAAAGGATTCGAACTGATTGAAGAGGGGACATACAGAAACGATGTCGGCAATGCAGCGGTTCAGGTTGCCCTTGTCGTCCTTGATGGTGATTGGACGATCCTCTTTAATTCTTTCCATGGCGAGCGGGCAGTCGAGCTGCAAGAGGTGGGCGGGATTTTAAAAAATAAATCAGTACATCATTAGTATTTATTTAAAAAATTAAGTGGGTAACCACGGAAACTGATGTCTGGCTACTATCTCTGAAAACTTTAAAATGGAGGGAATGTTGTTAAAAATAAATAACAAAATTGACAGGATATTTATCTTATCTCCCACTTCAACTCAAGTGAATGAAATGGACATCTACTAGTCATAAACTCAGAGTTAAAATTAACTTCTTAAGAGGCAGATTTTAAATCCTTCCAATTCCCTTGCAGAAAATAAAAAAAATCCAGAAAACTCACTCTGTACTTGCGGCAGAAGTCATCAATGGAGCCCACATCGGAACCCTGAACCTGCCTGAACGCCGCCTTGTACTGCTCCAGCAATCTGTAACACGAGGCCGTGTACCTAAAAACGACAACATTTTTGTTAAATCTCCACTTGCTCCCCCAGATGTTGAAGCACAACTCACTCATTGGGGGTGACGCAGTCCTTAATATAGGCTTTCTCCAGGGCCTGAAGGGTCTTGACCACAGCAAATAACTCCGCCATATTGTCGTACCTTAATCAAGAAAGCGTTAAGAACACTTCAACCCGGCAAGAAGCTTGGTATGACTTACTTTTCTCGTTCTCTGGCGTTTTTGTACAATTTCACCTCCTGTATTGATTAGAAAAATACTTAGAAAGAAGCAGTAATGTACCAAACTCTGAATTTTCTTGTCTTTTTCGTACCTCATATAACTCGGGCTTGTTCGCTGGAGCTCCTAAAAGAAGACCAATCATATGTTTTATGACAAAAAGGACATTTACTATTAGTTCAGAGCAACTTACCTCCTCCCATGCTCCCTGATACCGGTATTCCATGGAACATGCTTATTATATTTCCTCAATCTAAAAGAAAAAGGGACATTTGTTTTGTTTCACTATTCAATATTGTTTACCCAGTGCTATTAATTATTAACAGCGCGGAAATACTATTTCACTACTCACGACAAAAACACTAATGATCAAAGTACATTTTTTTGAAAATTACGACGTAACAATAAGCGGAGAAATACACCAGCTAAAGAATGTCGACAAACTTGTAACATATCACTCGTGTTTTGATACACTTGACAAGCTAGCTAAGTTAGCTTTCAATGTTAATTGGTAACTACGGCCTTTAAAACCGCATTGACTCATTACATAGATATATATCTAACAATATCACTTTGGAATGGTTGATTGTTTCATTAAAAGTGAATAAGTTGCCTGCCGTATGTTTAATTCCTCTATATATGAAATTTAACACCAAAACTAAACGCACCCTACCCTTTCCGCGGAGCAGCTGACGTAAATGTAAACACACCCTCCTGTCAGGACCAGCAGATGTGCGGCCAGTGCGCCTGATTTAAAAAAATATATGGTTTCTACAAAACAATTCTAAATAGAATCACAAATAATTATGAATTAGATACATTTAAAAATACAAAAATACTAATCATATTATAATCAAGCGGTTTGGTGTACATGAACAGTACATTTTTGACAGTCAAACGTTATAGGCAGCCGTCGTTGAGGCGCCAAACTCAAATAAGGGCGACGAAAAGTGACGCGTACTAGAAGGTAACTATTTTGTTTATTGACTAGAATGTATACAAACAAATGGAATAAACTTAAACTGTGTTGTTTTAACGAGTCAGTTAAAATGTTGCGTTCAAGTGTGAGTAACATCTAATGTTTGTAATTAAGCGAGACCTGCTCACGTTAGTAGTAGTATGGTTCATTCATTGTTTTTTTCACAGAAAAATACATTTTAATGCATTTTTTCTTTAAGATTCTACAATGAAGATAGCTAAGGCTGTCCATCCGAAACCTGTCCCCGAAGAATGTGGTGTGTGGTTGGACACCGTGCTGCTCAAAGAAAAAGCTAAGCAGGTTATTAGAAGTAAACAAGTTCTTAAGTGCCATTACAATGAAACTAAAACAAATCTTGTCACAGAAAAAAACAGTCCGTCCCATCTCCAAGATGCTCAACCCTCTGGCCAAAAGTGGCAGGTACAGTTTATCTGCGATGGTCCACTTCACGCAGACCAAGATGGAGATGCCGAGAACCAGGCAAAGCTCCATAAATAGCTATTTTTCACCTCTAATTAAACTGGTCACAGCAACATCAATTGCAAAACCTGGAAGCGACTACAGTGATGTTCAGGAACAGAATTCTGAGCACAAAATCCAAAAAGACAAAAGAGAACAAGTCAACCAAGTAGGAGAAGAGCAACAAGAGATGGACCCAAACATCTGGAATAAAGTCCAAGAAGATCAATTCGATGAAACGGGAAAAGACATCCATTTTGGATTCCTAGAAGATCAAACCGATGAGATGAACTCCAGCCTAAGATCCTCTGCTCTTATGACCCAAACGTTACCAGACTTAAATCTCAGTGAGGAGACCTTTGCGAGCCACGTGGTCGGCGAGACCTCAACTCAAAAACCCCAACTCGTTGACCCTGGTGACGACGACGATGATATAAAAGAAAATGTCTTCTTCAACTGGTCTTCTCCTCTGAAAAAACGAGCCAGGCACAACGACGAGAGCCTGGCTCAAATGTTCACACAGGACTCGGACGGTTTTCATGTGATCGCGCATCGAGATCGTAGGAGTCCCCTCAAAAAACATGGCGACTTGACTTTGATGGAACCCTCAAAAACTTTATTTGAAGTGCAGGAAGCGCTTTTCACACAAGACTCTGAAGGGAATATGGTGATAAAACATTGACACAAGGGATACTGATTGTTTTTATTTGTAAAAAGACTGTTTTTTTTTTTTGCTTTCTTGTACATTAAAGGTTATCATTTGCAACACGAAACGTGTGTATGACACTAACTTTTTGCAATAGAGCAGAAAACTGACCTTGGAACCTGTTGTTCTTCACTGAAATAAAGAAACTAGAAAAAAAGGTAGAATTTTCTGTGCTACGCCGCCATCTCGCTGGATTCCGTCACCAGTTTTGAGCCATCCCAGACGGTCTTGAACTGCTCGGGAAGCGGGAACTCTTTCTGCAAAACAGAAGCAAAAATGTCTGACTCACGTCCTATCTTGTCTTGTGAGCGCACAGGGGTTTGCTTACATAGTCGTCATCTCCTTGCGGCACCATGACGTTCATCTCGGAGCTTTTGGCGCTGACGATGTGGCAGCTTAGCGACTGCGTGCTAAGGTACAGCTGGCATCCGTCCGTCTTGTTGATGGAGATGGTGGGGACGCAGCCTAACACCTGATGCCAAACACCAAGGTTTCGAATATAAGATAATACTTGAAATAAATACATTGAATGTTTTTTTTAACCAAATTCCAATCCTCGCGTGATCGTATCGATCCACACATTAAACCAGGGGTCGGAAACCATTTTGACAGAGAGAGAGCCATAAACAATTCATATTTTCAATTGTTATTCATTGAGAGCCATACTCAGAATTTACTAGAAGTAAAAATACATGAAAACGCGTGCATTTTCAGTCATTTCACTGCCTTTAAAGCAGCAAAAGTCCCAGAATTATGTTAACTAAATTGTTACCTTGATGCTAATCAATGGGATGCATGCATGCATAACCCTTAAATTCAAAACTGGAAGATTAAAGCGACTCTAGAGGTAATAAGCATCCATCAAAAGAGCCACATGTGGCTCCCGAGCCATAAGTTCTCTACCCCTGCATGAAACCCTACCCCAGGCTGACCTGCAGTTGAACAGCCTTGCAGTTGATGATCTCCACAATTCCAACCACGTTGTCGAATACCAGCGCCAGCTTCTTGCAGTTATCTGTACCCGTTATGGTGTTAGTGATTGTGGGGCGGTACTACTAGAGGGTGTCACACTTGAGCGGGTTGACGTTACCTACGACGATGGAGTTCAGCTTCCCTTTGACGTGTAGTGTGACGTCGTTGCAGGCGAAAACGTAGACAACCTGTCTAAGTTCTGTCTCCTCGATCAGAAGGTCGTGTTTGTGCTCAAAGTTCTCCTGCGGTGACAAAAAAATGCTTCTGAATTCATGTCATAGTAGATTTTGCATTACATTTCATATTTTGAAATGATATTGATATTAATTGAATGAATGTAATGTCCACCATATTGTGTGAAATGGATTTTTTTGCTTATTCCATGATCTTGACCATGTGTTTTTGGAATATTTTAAAAGGACTAATTTTGTGTTCAACGTTTAGTAACCAAGAACAACATCCGTGTTAGCAATTCCACCTACCACACTCCATTTTTTCCCATCCAACTGCAGCAAAGGGGGTCTCTTTTGCGGGGCCACCGGTGGGGCCGCCTTCTTGGCTTTTCCGCTCTTCGGCGCCTCCTGGGATCGCAGGTCCGGATTCTTGTGGGTCTTCTGGTGGTCCGTTACATGCTTCAAACCTACCAGGAAATTTAATAAGTCAATCAAAGTGTTCAATGTGATTTTAGGGACCACCAGCGAGAGCCCACCTTTGGTAATATCCAACCCTTGGTTGATCTGGGCGAATAGTGCGGAGTGCGGGGTGGATTCTTGGTCCTGGGGGTCCCCAGGTGGGGGTCTGGGAGGAGGAGGTGGGGGTCTGGGAGGTGAAGGTGGGGGTTGGAGGGCATTGGGGGTTTCTAAAAGCAAGGCGGGAGCAAGAGGACCCTGCAACAGGCAGAATATGGGTTTCAATATAAACCTCACCACAAGGGGCAGTATTCATGGCCGCACTCATACCTCGGTGTAATTTAGAATACCTATGAGCAAGCTACGGCCCGCGGCCCACATCCGGCCCACCAGGGTTTTTAATGCGGCCTGCCGACATTGTCCAAATAATGTTTTTTTTTTTACCCCAAGATGGCGTCAATGACTAATTTTGTCCCACCATAATAATAACTGTAAAAACTCCTAAAATGGAAAGTGCTTTCCTTAGCATAAATTCAAGACTGATTCCCAGTGTGAACATAAACAAAAAACGATTTTATTTTGGTTTAGATCCAAAAACATGTGTAAACCGAATCTCCGGTACGAGAACAAACAGCTGGTTTCAGGGTACAAAGGCTTCATTTGTGAAACCGAAACAACAGCTGTCGACTTGTAAATGACATCCATTCATACGGACTTACACATAACAACTGGAACGCGCTCAAACGCACCGTTTTTGGTGATCCAATTTCACCAACCTAGTTAGTTCTGCTTGAGTTTTTAAATGACTCGTAAATCTGAGTTTGTATGCAAATAGATGTGCCAATAGATCAGTTGCTAATGCTACGTAATGGGCATCCCCTGGCGCAGACTGACCTGTTTGTTCCAGCACAGTCCGGTGGAGTGGTGGTGCTTGATGAAGGCCTGCATCTCGGTCCAGATGGAGAGGTACGAGCGCACCCATTCCACGTGACGTTTGTCGCTAGTGAAATGGGGAAAAAAAGAACTGATTGGCTGCCAATGATGGTGGGAAACGTCCAATCCATTTGAATGGTCATTTGCTGTCAACCATCCCACTAGTGACAAATTCAGTTCAAATACATTACATTATTTTCTTACTTCTTTGTAGTATCAGTATAAATATTAAAATAATAAATACTGAATCACTTATTTTTACCATAGAAAGCTTCATTTTTAGTGAAATATATAACTCCAGTGAAATAAAAGATGCATTTAAATAATATATATCAAGATTAAATTGCTTTTAATATATTGTTTTTAATGAATTCAATTATATGACAAATGTAAAAAAAAACTAAAAAAAATATCAAATTTTATACAAATTATTACTTTGGTTGTAATTATAGCAGTATGTTATTAGTGCTGAATTAATTTACTTAGTATTATAATCCTGTTTTGACATTATTTTTAAGTTTTTGACCCCTATACTTTTTTGTAATGATTCATATACTAATTTCTTCAAATATACATGATATAAAAAATATATTTACGTTTCCTTGTAGTCTTTGAGAACTCTATTGGTGTAAAATGTTGCTGCATCATTCATCTCCTTCACATAAGGACCAGGCTTCTGGTTCTTAGAAGAAAAAAACATACTTAAATGACATTACTGCCAATGTATATGTAAAATGCAAATTTTTACCACGGCCAGCCATCCCAAGGCTGGGATGCTCTCGCTAACGGCTGACAAGTGGTTGAAAAGCAGGCTTCCCCGATTGCGTTCCCGGAAGTTTTGGATCTCCTGAATGTGCGCCGAGATGGGCTTCAACAAGTCCTGGAGTTCCGTCTGAAATCAGCGGACAAACATTTTGTATAACCTGCCTTAAACCCCACACGTGCCGAGAGGGTAAAAATGTATCGTGGCGTTATTAGAAGCTATTTTTGGGCGGGTGTGACATGAATGTTTTGCTAGCACCGAGCTGTAAACGGTCTCACAATGACCTGCCGTGAGATGATGTCATGCGGTGGGATGCAGATTTGACACTGTGGGAGGGAGGGAGGGAGCTGCCACTCTTCCCACTTCAGATAGATGGGACATCCAGTATTGTCAATGGAAGCCACTGGGTAAATAGCGAAAGTTGACCCTTCCAAGATGGCCGCTTTGAGGCCACCTTGGTACGGTCAATGAAATGTCTTATCACGTGTCTGCCATGTCTCCGAATGAATGTCCAATCCATTGGGAGTGGGAGAGTGGTGAACAGCAGCACATACATAACAATTTTTTTTAACATTTTCATTTTTGGATTTTCATCAGAAATAGAAAGAAAGATACTGATATTATTAATTGAATTTGATTTTTTTTATCAATAGCAGCCAATAAGATGCCCATGCACAAAAGTATTGGGACACTGATAGCTACTATGTACTTTTATACTCTTTGCTGCCAAATAAGGTTTTTTTTTAAACATGGCCTTTTACATGAAATTCACTCAAGCACACTTTTACAACATTGTGAGGCGACGGCAGAGTGAACACACACGCACAGACCCCCACAACAAGCCTCGAATATAGAACATGCCCATAAAAAGACAGAGAAGTGCAGCTACTCTGAAGGGAATTTGTGTGTGTGTGTGTGTGTGTGTGTGTGTGTTTTGTGTGTGTGTCTGAAACAAAAAAAAATGATAATCATCAAATCATTCTATCCTGTTATTGTGTGTCCTTGAGAAGCTTGCAAACAATAACCCAATCATATAGACCACATTTTGTCAATGGGAGCCAATGACTTCATTCTGGTGCAGTAGTTTTGTGCCACCATACCTGTGCTGGTTCCTGGTGCTCAGCCACCATTTTGAGGAAGCTCCTCTCTGTCCGCAGGGCGTTTTCCACCATCTCTGCCTGGAAGAAAAAGAAAAAAATTGGATTGATTGTAACTCTGGAAATGAGGGTGAAGTGCTGCGTGAAGTGGTGTCCTTAAAAGGAGTCTGGAATGGCTGAAGTGAGGCCCTCTGCTCCGACACCCCCACCCCCCAACCAGTGACAGGACACTGTAAAACAAGAACTTACTTACATGTTTCTCCACATCGCTGCCTATGTTCCTGCTGACCTTCACGTAGTCGCTCAGCGGACCGTTCAGGAGACGTTCAAAGGCGTCCACGCATCCGCCCGCAGCTGTCATGACCCACAAAAAACACTTTTCAATTCCAATCTATTGCAGTAAAGTTAAATACAACTGAACAGTCATTTGCATTCCACTACAAGGGGAAGCCCATTCTCTATTGTTGGATCACATTACCTCCGTTAATGCCATTGACGCTGTCGCCATTGGACAACTTTCCCGACGCCGTCAGCTGCTCCAGTCGCGTGACGGCTCGCTCCAGACGCTCCGTCAATGCCTCCATGGCTGCCTTGAGGGGGGGAATAAAAACAACATCATAATTCAAGTGCAATGTTTCATACTTGTTGTAAATCTATTCAATCAACCAAAATGAAATGATGTGCCCAAGTGACGCATTTTCCGCCTGTAACAACAGGGCTAGCTAACACGCGCCTGTTAATACACCGGCCATTATTCAGAGTGGACATTTGTTGGTGGGATGTTAAGAGTAAGACTGTGCCAATGCCAAGAGGCCATGAGGAACGTCTCAAAAGGCATAGCAAGACTTTGTATGGGTAACTCACAACAATAACAACAACTGTACTGTCCACTAAGACGGTTGCCGTAGCGACTGCTGGCCAGGAAGTAGACAGGTGCGTCATGGGCGACAGCTGAGCGACAACACGTGCGCTTTTGCTATTTGATCTTTGGTGAGGCTAAATTCAGCTCACTACATTCATTGTTAGATTGGATCTAATTCCAAAAAAGATGGTCGTAGATGTAATTTGACAGATGAAGTAGGAAATATGAAATATAATAGGCTGCCTTACAAAGGTCAATGGACAATTAAAAATGTAAATAAGAGTAATAATATTCAATTCAAATTTAAATGATGGGTTAAATAAAAGTCAAAACTAAGTCAGAAAATATGAAAAAAGGAAAAGAGTTATGAAAAATAATCAAATGACAGAATAGAGTTTTATATAATAATCCAAATGTTAAAAATAATATAGGAAATTACGTAAAAAATTCAAATGGATTTGAACAAAAATGATTAGCTGAAATTTAAATCAAAACAATTTTAATTATTCAATATAATTATATATATATATATATATATATATATATATATATATATATATATATATATATATATATATATATATATATATATATATATATATATATATATATATATATATATATATATATATATATATATATATATATATATATATATATATATATATATATATATATTTATATTTATATATATATTTATATTTATATATATATATATATATATATATATATATATATATATATATATATATATATATATATATATATATATATATATATATATATATATATATATATATATATATATATATATATATATATATATATATATATATATATATATATATATTTATATATATATATATTTATATATATATATACACACACAACAAACTAGGTATTCAAAACTACATTACCCATTATATTGGCTTTCTAAGAACTAGCAAACCACGACAAAAAGACACCTGTAAGGCCACAAAAAAAGGAAATAAAAAAACATGCCTGTCCAAAGTACACGCCCACACATACACACATGCCACCATCAACTTTTTTTTTAAATGTACTGTACCTCCTCCTGGACTTGTCCTTTTTCTTGGTCCCGGTTAAACTTTGACGCCAAGAGCGCTGCCTTCTCGCTCGCCTTCTTCCCGTCCGTCTGGGTTGTCCGAGTTCAGCCGAGCAGAAACTTTCAAGCGCGCACACACAGTCTAAAAATAAACCACATAGGGGAGGAACACACAAGTCAATAGTAATCACATTTCACCGCCATTGACGGCTATGGTGTTCTTTACCTGCAAAAACATCATGACTTATTAATCAAAAATGGTCATTTTGGCTGACCTGAGAACAGCCATGGCCTTCAAAATGTCCACTGCCGCTTCTCTTCAAAATGGCTGTCGGCAGCAAACCGAAAAATCCAAGCCATTTGAAATATAGAACATTTTATTCCAAATTTCGAGTAAATATTCTCATCATATTTCTGAACACTTTACATACTTTCATCCAGTGACAATGAAAATCTTGCTTCAAACTTTTTTTTTGTTTCCCTTGTAAGAAATAGTTCAAGTATAAAAATTCCCAACATTGTCGAATGAATATGAACCAAAATATTTTAAAGAATCATAGAGCACAGCTACGACGACTTCAAACTTTACATTCTAGTGAATAAGCAGCATTTTTTGCTATTGCTTTAGTTTTTTTTGCATGCGAATAAATAAAGGTTTCTCCATTAAAAAAAAACTCTTACTATTATTAAGCCATAAAATAAAAGTACAGTGCATTTTATCTTAAATAGTCGCTACTAAATCAATATTTTTTGGGTTGAGTATGTTAATATATCATAATAATAATTATATTAAAACTAAATCTAAATTACGACGGAGTATTATGGCCACAGAAAAATATGTAAAATAAGTCAAATGTCACTGGATTTAAATCACACGTCGTAACATTATAACTCTTAATATTATAAGATTAGTCATAATATTATCAAAAAAATTCAGAATACGACTCCAAAAATTGTAGTATTGAAGTCATATATCGTAAAATTGCATCAATATTCTTTATGTGGCTCTGATACTTGTCGTACTAAATCAATAACTTATATATACCTTGAGATGAGTACACAGTAATATAATTATTAATACAGTACCGCCGCTACTACTCTAAAAAAACAAAACAAAAATAAATATATATATATATTTTTAAATAGCAGACATTTTTTTTGTTTCTTTTAAATAGCAGTGGAAAGAAAGGCACACTGAGGCAGGCAGTTGCCGGGTAGGTTTTTTGCTGACAGTGGAGGGGTCGTTGGGGCTAGTGGGTGGTCCTGTAAACTCAGTCCCCCCCCCACCCAAAAAAATAGGGGCCCCAAAACAGGGATTAAAAAGTGACAGCACGACAAATGAGAAAGTAGTGATGCGTTCCTGTTCTAGAGTCATCTGTCTATGTGGGAGGGGCGTGAGGAGAGGGGTGCGGCCAAAGGAGTGACCACTCCCCTACTGGCCTAACAGCTGGTGTTATTTTTTGCCATTGTTTGCACTTTTCTTGACTCGTTTAGTGCCATTGACAATGATACACGTCTATTTTATCGATTTGAACTGTGTTGGCATGCTTTAAATTATTATGTTTTAGTACCATTGACAGAAATACACGTCCAATCCATTTGGACGAGTTTTTTTTTTACTTTAAATCGCACTGGCCCAAAACCTATACCCACAAATGCTGTTTATTTTCTGAATTAAGCAATACATTTTTCCTCCCATAGTTTTGTTACTTATGATTTTTTTGTTTAGATAACGAGTGATGGAAAGGCACAAAGTTGGTTACCGGGTAGATTTTTTTTTTTTTTGGCTTTTACGTCAACTTTGGAAAGCGGCCTGGTAAACTTGTAAAATGCCCGCAAAAGTGGGAGGAGCGATACGTGACACATTCTTTTTACAAAGTGATCCATCGCTCCGTTTTTTTTTTTTTGCTTCTTAGCTTTGCATAGATCAAGCAGGGGTCAAGGGTCACGTACGAGGACATCGCCCCAAAAAGTCCCGAGAGGAGGTCGTGCTTAAAACAGCGCCATTTTCTTTCCCTGATTGTACAAAAATAAAAAGAACCCTCAGTGTGTGTGACAATACAATCATAAATATACAAAAAAAGCCCTAAAATTTAAAAAGACAGCAATAGGACTGGAAGACTTGATGAACAGGGATTAGTTCCTGCGTTTCCTCTCTAGCGTAAGCTACTAAAAAAAAAATCATATTTGTACGGCGACTTTTTTTCAGCTTTTTGGTTGAAACACGGCATCCAGAATGCACTTTCTGTTATTGCATACGGTCGGCTTGCAGCTGCTGAGGCTGGTATTGACTGAATGCGGCGGCGGCGGCAGAGCCCGGCGCGGCGGCGGCCAGAGGCTGCTGGACAGCGTAGCCGTAACCGGCGGCGGTTACGTATCCGGTGGCGGCGGGAGAGGCGGCGTAAGGATACTGCTCGTAAGCGGCGGCGCTAACGGCCGAGTACTGCGCATAGGCCGCTCCCGTGTAGTCGATGTACGGGGAGGTGGCGGGCGCCGGGGCGGCGGCGGCGGCAGGTTGCACGTGGGGGATCACCACGCTGGGCTGAACGAAGGCTTGGGGGTACACGTAGTGCGCCGGGATGCTGCGGGACAAAAAAATGGATGGTTAGTCCAACGTGGCCACGGATTGGATGTCTATTGCTGTCAATGGTCAGTCATCATTTGAAAATAAATTACATTTTTGTTCCTACAGTGAACAAAATAAATGAGCTATCATGGAACCACACATAATGTAAAATGAGTTTTAAAAAAACTAAAAGTTGAAATCGTTTGAAGTCTATTGCGCTCAATGATCACGAATATATTTTTGTTTACCTTCTCTTTGAACAACAGTAAACAAATATGATATTTTTTTGGAACAAAAAAAAAAACTTAGAATCATAAATCATTTTTTAACCAATAGATACCATATTTTTAAAAACAATTCTTGTTTATTTTAATAGTAAATTGCAGCATGTTTTGAATGTCAAGTAATTGCTCAATGGCCTTACCTGCCATTGACATTAACAGGTGAGGCCATCCCTCCCACTCCCAATGGGTTGGACGTCCACTAGTACTAACAAACGTATACCGATACTAGTGCAGTACTCAAAAGAACTGCAACTCTTTGGCCAATTTTAGTCGGGTACCAAAAAGATTGGCCATCCGTCGTCGCCAATGTCACGTCGGAGGTGGCTTGGAAGGGGTCGCGGGGGTGTTAGGGTCGGCTTACGGCGGCGCTGTCCGAGTCGGGACTCGGGCTATGAGCAGTATTGTGAAAATGTCAGTGCCACTTTGACAGCTGGACAGTTTTCAAAAAGAGACCACGGGGGATTTTGGCAGGGGTGGATGTTTTCATTAAATCAACAACTAGGAACAATGAGCACATTCTGCGCTCCAGGACGTAGCCTCATCCCGGCACGGCCTGAATTTGGTACAGCACTTTTTGTGGTCTACGCCACCGCGCAACGTCGAGAATGAGTGACTCGGGGCTGAAGCCTTGGGGGAGGTCCACTCGTAGAAGAGGCGCTCGTGTGTTTTGGCCTGTAATTAGCGAATCCTCGGGAATGTCATGTGACACGGCGGCGCTAATTCAACTCAGCTAGACCACGTTACAGCAATTATAGGACATGTAAACGCGGCTTTGCTGACAAAATTCTCTGATAAGATGAAGTGTCTATTTAATGCAGGGATTTTGGGAGGGGAGGGGGTGCTGGAGTCTATCCTAGCCAACTATGCTCACCAGGCAGCAGGGGAGACCCTGATTTGCTGGCCAGCTAATTGCATACCCCCAAAAACTCAAATAGGTACATAATATTCTGTTTGTACATTCACTTAAACCAGGGGTCGGGAACCTTTTTGACAGAGAGAGCCATAAACAACAACAAACTGCTCACTGCAGATTCCCGTCTATTCATATTTTCAATTGTTCTTCATTGAGAGCCATACTCAGAATTTACTAGAAGTAAAAATACATGAAAACGCGTGCATTTTTAGTCACTTCACTGCCGTCTAAAGTAGAAAAAGTCCCAGAATTATGTTGACAAAATTGTTACCCTGATGCTAATCAATGGGATGCATGCATGCATGCATGCAGAAAGGTTTCATTAAAAACTGGAATATTAAAGCGACTCTAGACATAGTGTCCAGATTTTAGCTAACAGTTTAGCAGAGAGCCATAAGCACCTATCAAAAGAGCCATATGTAGCTCCCGAGCCATAGGTTCCCTACCTCTGACTTAAACTATACAGAGGGGCCTAAAGGAGGTCACTGGCTGCCATTGACAGCAGTGAGCGTCCAATCCATTTGCACTGGGAGGGGATGGAACAAGTGTTTGTTCACCCTCTCCCGGTCCAAACGGATTGGACGATGAGTTAAGTCTCCAGTGAAGGTTCGCACACTCACACACTCACTCAAACACACACACAGAAATACACACGGAGCTTCGCGCGACTGCAGCGTCAGCATTGCGGGCTTTGTGCAACCACAATGGGCGCGCTTGTTTTCGTTAACACCAAGCGCACCATGTGACCTAAAAGCTCCATCCATCCATCGGAGAGAAGAAGAATAAGAGCCAGAGAAAGGGATTTGTTTGCAATTTTTGTGCACAGACAAACACAAAAACACACAATAACAGGTAAAACAGAGTGTGTGTGTGTGTGTGTGTGTGGAGGGGGGGGGGGGGGTTGTGGGGGATGCAAAATAAATAGATAATAAAAATGAAGTCAGCTGGGATGGGCTCCAGCACCCCCTGATCAAGACAAGCAGTGTTGAAAGTGAATCAATAAATAAAATAAAAAATGTTTTAAAAAAACACAATATGTATCGTATTTTAAGAGTGAATTAAAAAATATAGAATTGTTACTGTACAGTATTTACAGGTTTTGATATAAGATATTTCCTTGTTTGTTCTAGTCTTAAAAATATATATTAAATATTGGGGAAAAAGTATCTACTGTTTCTAATTAAATTTATAATAAAGTAAAATGAAGAATAAAAACTCCCAAAACTTACCCATAAGGCCTTTGGATGAATGCAGGGTGGATTTGGGGGACTCCAAAGGTAAAACCTGTTAATTAGAGTTTAAAACACTTTAGAAAACTCTTACTTTAATGTGATTCTTCAGAAAAGACTGAAGTAAAGGAATATCTTCAATCAATCTAGGCTATTTAATACCAGGGACACTGCTTTTTACTCTTAATAGCAAAACATTCATTCACCTTTCTAACTCCTTATCCTCACTAGGATCGCAGGTATGATGGAGCTTATCCCAGTTGATTATGGGCAGTGGGAGGGAGGGCACACCCTGAATTGGTTGCCAGCCAATCACAGGGCACAATCAGACAAACATTCGTACTCGCACCCATTCCTAGGGACAATTTCATTTTAAATTTGAAGGAAAAACAAAACTTCATTACCTCTACATCCTCGTTGAGCAAAAACACAAAAAAACGGAATTTGAGTGACCTGTCTTATTTTTCCAGGCCACACAAAACAGTGAATTTCATATATGTCTGTTAGAATAACAATAGGATTGTCACCTGGCTGCATGACTCGAGGTTTGGCCCCCAGGTAGGCCAGGTTAACGTTGGCCTTCCTACCATCGATGATGGGGTTGGGGTCCTTGCAGGCCCGGTCGGCGGCCGAGCGGTCCGCCATAGTCACCTGGGAAGGGGATAGCAACAAACATGTCCGCCATGTGAGGTTGTTGTTTACGAGTTGCCAAGCTTTGCTAGCTGTAAAGGTTGTTGTGGGAGACAGTACGGCACATAGACAAGGGGGTAATTTGCCGCTTTTTTGGAGGTAGCGGAGCTGAATTGGAGGATTCATGGGGAGGGAAGGGCACAGAAATTCCCAGGAACGCCTACTCAACATAAGAGAAAAGAGCTCAACTAGCTATGTGATTGATGGAAGTTGCGCTAACATTTGTTTTAATGGACAAATGGGAAAATGTTCAAATTTGTTAATCATTTAAATGAGGATGTTATTTAGTGGCATTGACGATGTAAGCGTCCAATCGATTTTGACAAATGAGTTGGGGCTGGAATGATTAATTGATTAGCAAATGAATTGTCATCAATGTATTTGGTCAATATGTGTTTTGGAGATATTCTTGGACTCTAAATTGTCCAAGTCCAAAAAAAAGCAGTTTTTTTGTTTTTTCTGGAAAATACAAAAAAAAAACTATTTTTTTGTAAGTTTACTTCATTAAAGTACACACAAATTTAAAAAAAACTCGAACAAAATGTTTTAAAAATGGAAAAATGACTTAAAAATGATTATTCAAGTACTGTTAAAAGGTTCAAATAAAAATCATCATTTGGGCAATAATGGGTAAAAAAAGGGTGAGAAACACTGTAAATATTTTCAAATTTTGACCACTGCAGTTTGACAAAAAAACACCTTTTTTCCTTTTTTTTATCCCCCAGGCCACACTGAATGAGACAGCGGATCTAATTAGGCCCAAGTTCTGCCAATTTGACACCCCTGACCGTAAAATGACACTTATACTCACAAATCCGTATCCCCGCGACTTTCCGGTCTGCCTGTCAGTGATGACCACCGCCTCCTCAATCTCTCCGAACACCTCAAAGTACTTCCTGAGACTGGAGTCGGTGGTGTGGTAGGGCAGCCCCCCGACAAAGATCTTGGTGTAGGTGGTGTCCTTTTGCGTCGTGTGCATTGTTGAATAAGAAATTAAAAAAAGATGATAAATGACAAAAACAATGTATTTAGAAATTAGTGCAAAGTGTCTTCAGTGTTTGGTGGATTAGGAAGAGGAAGCCTGGAGGTAGATGGACGTGGTGGTGGTCAGGGGGCTTCTGCATCAGCATGAGGGCTCTTCTTGCTCTTCCACCTCTTCTGCTGGTCCAGAGTGAATGTTCACATAAGCCGAGGCTATTCCTAAAAAAAAAAAAAGTTCAGCCCACAACTCCACCTCTGGGTCGGCCCACAAACAAGCTGAGCAAGCGGGTACTGTTGCTTTAAGACGAGGAGAGGTGGGGGACGATACACGTCACGTGATATTTTCTACAACAATGTGCTGTTGTGTTGTTGAGAAAAATTAATTGTGCATTTATTTTTCATTAGGTCCTGATATAATGTTGATGGGTTAGTATGAGGAAAAGACGCCATCTTGTGGCTGATTTAAGGAAATACATGGGTAAACGTAAAATTATGGTAAATGGTTGATTTTGTGTACATCACTGTGCAACACTTGAAATTTTAAGTAAATGGGAAAATTAGAAAATATTTCCAACATAAAAAAAGAGAAATTAGAATATTAATAGATAAACAAAACGTACAATAATATTCATTATAATGTAAGGAAAAGTTCAATTAGCTTTTTGACCACCATTCCCAAATCTGTTTTGACAGAGAGGCCTGGCAGCAATCGGACAAAAATATGAATATAATCACGAAAAAAATAGATGCAAATAAAGCATAAATTTAAAAAAAAAAAGAACAGAAACAAATGAAATACACTTTTATTTGTGAATTATGATGTGCTCTACATAGGAACACAAAAACACTCGGGTCCCGATCACTTTTTACAAGAGCAAAAAATATCTAGAGACAATTTTTAGAAGAAAAATAAGATAAACTATTTACCAAATGATTTTAAAAATGTAAATAAATGAACTACCTGTATATATATATGATATAGATGTCAAATAAATTAAATTGAAGAATGACTGGCATCCTCACCTAAAAAATCTCATCGAAGTTGTCTTTTACTGGAAAGTCGGGGTCACTCTCCAGCCGCACTAAAGTCGAGAAGAGTTCGACCTCCTTCAGAGGCGATTCCTCGGGGCCGCGTCGCTCATCGGCCGGAGCCCCGTTGGCGTCCGATTGGTGGCCGGGTGGACGGACGCGAGCCGACTTGCTCCTCAAACGCGCCGTCAGCTCGTCTTCCCGCAACTTAAAGAAGAAAGGAAATAATTTTGGAAAAGGTCTGACAATTGTAGCTTCAAATTCCTGAAAGTTTTTGGGCAACCGGAAAGTTTTGGCGGAAGGTCAAAAGGTCATGCGGAAGGTTGGAACGAACCTTGCGTCTCTCGTCAGCGAGCCTCATTTTCTCCTCCATTTCTTCTTTGCTGGGGAGACGTTTGACCTTGAGCGAGTCCAGGCGAGCCGGGGGCCGTCGTCTGATAGCGTTGCTTTCATCCAGCTAATACACAAACACACACACAAATGTTGTAAATGATGTAGTCACTTGAAAACAGAAAAATGAAGACCCACCATGATGGTGTAAGCCTGCCCGTTGGAGGTTTCGCGGCCTGGGCTAAATGGGATAATACCCTCCTTCTGAAGATCTTCCAGAATATCGCTGGAGGTTGGACGTTCTTGCATCGGGACCTCCCAACCGAATACATCTGGGGGCTTCATGAGCGCATTTACGGGTAGCACTTTGCCGTTCTGCACCGTCGCCACGACCACGCCGCTGTCCTCGGTCAGCTTGGACACTGCGGAATCGCCACGATTGCATTTGGTTTCTGTGTCAGTCTGAAAAAAAAGTCAAATTATGAATTAAATAAATTATTTAAATTAAATTGTGTTTCATTAGAGGGCAGACTGTAAAATGAACCAGGTGGTCACCTTTGGCCAATTAGAGGACACGATAAAAGTTTTGTTTCTTTTCACACAGATTAAAATATTTTTTGGCGAACTAACAATTCAGTAAACTTTATGTATCATTGTCGTTTAACAACCCCACGCCCCCCAAAAATAAGAATTAATAAATAAAATTTAAAAAGTTACTTCCAAATTTTGCCTACCTCGTTTACTGGTCGTAATGGTTGGACCGCCGAGGTCACAGAGCTGCCACATCCCATAATAACAGCTTCACAGTTCCATTAAAGTAACAAAAGTTATGTTTTGTGATAAATTTTAAAAGTTTCGCCCCTCTTTTTCGCCAGTGCGAACGGAAAAAATGTACCCGTTCACTCTGACATTCCTTCACACAGACCCCACGCCAAGCCGATAGTTTAAGGTTGCTACGGTCGGTTGCTACAATAAATCTGACCCGGTTGAATGAAAGCCACCCCGGGGGAGGACACGGACTACGGGAGTCATGACGGCCGGCTACCGTTACAAAACAACAAGCTGTAATTGTATCCTACCGTGAAAAGTGCCAAAAGTTAATCGTTTGTATGTTTGTGTTTGAACTCTTGAACCCGGAAGTCATAGCAAAGACCGCCAAAATCACGACAGAAGCAGGTGTTGGTAATGAAGGAATGACGTGATTCAAAACAAACATAACTTGTTGAGGAATTAATTCAAACAAACTCGTTATTTATAGAATCGCATCAATTACCTGAAATATTTACCCCGTGGTATTATGAAGTGATACTTTGTGGTTTAACAGTGAAGTGGTAATGTAAATTGCACTGGATGGATTGTATTAATAAAGACGCCATATTGGTACAGAAAAGAAGCCTTTAACAGCAAATAAACTTCCTTGCTGAAAGATTTCAGTAATATAGGCAATTTTTGTTTGATTTTAGGGGTATTGCAACTATATATTGAAGAGACGTTATGGTTCAAAACATTTTTGACAAGCTTATTATATGCTAGTGAGTTCCAACCAAAATGAACAGGGTGAATGAAGTTTTTAGAATTATCAATCTTAATAAAAAACTGATGACACCATACCTTTTATAGTTTTATTGATGGTAACGAACCATGGATTTAAATTTTCATGACTCATTCGGTAATAATGATACATCATGGCTTTAAAATTAAAATGGACTTTTTCCTCATCATCCAAAGTCCCCCTTGTCCATTTAAACACAAAATAGAAAAATATATACTTAATACTTTGTACA
The DNA here is from genome assembly GCF_051989575.1 of Stigmatopora nigra. Taxonomy (NCBI): domain Eukaryota; kingdom Metazoa; phylum Chordata; class Actinopteri; order Syngnathiformes; family Syngnathidae; genus Stigmatopora; species Stigmatopora nigra. The sequence continues at coordinate 3,704,533 of NC_135528.1, read as the reverse complement.
ATACTGGTTTTGGTCCAAACAAAAGTGGATCAGAAAAGCCAATAGGCCTTTAGTCATTAAAGGCTCTCTAATTTGCATTGAAGCTTCTTTTTAAATGGAGTCGGGAAACTTTGAATGTAGAGATTAACACGATAAATTCTAAAGACAAAAAAAAAAAAAAAAGAATTGCCGAATGACAAGTGGGAAACACGAACAAAAAAAATTAAACTTCACAGATTAAAAAAAAAAAAAGAAAATTACTATTTACAGGTTTTTAGAATATTCAAAGGCCAATTAAGAGAGGTAAAGGGAGAGTGTGAGGAGCGAAAAAGGGCCAAAAACATGTAACATGTAAAGTATGCATTTACAAAGTCCTAAGGATTTCAGCGGCGTCCTCCGCAGTGCATTGTAATCACGTCTACCCTCTGTTCGTTCGTCTCCACCTCCATTTTGTTAAGAAACATTCATTTGCTCGCTAATAATCACTTACACACGCACGCACACACGCATGTCCAGTCTGTACATTAGCTGACAAAAAATAAAATAAAATTAAGCAACAACAAGCACGCTTTCTTCTGTACATACAGCGCGCTGCGCTACAGCTAGCTAGCGCTCCTTACGTCACAGCTCTTAGAATGTCCGGAAATAGACGGGAATCTGCAGTGAGCAGTTTGTTGTTGTTGTTGTTTTATTACCAAAAAAAAAAAAAAAGAAGTCTTAGGTCAAGAAGATTTTTTTTCATAGATATGTCCACTGGCATCTTGGATTGTTAAGTGTTGCTGTTCAGTCGAAGCCTCCCCTAGAATCCCCCAAAAACGTCCAAGTTCCAACTTCCAAGCGGTGTCTATTTCCGACGCCGCACCGCCATTTTGATCTTGCGTCCAGGGATCGTCGGCGGCCCGGCGGGTGACGATGTGAGGGATTTGGACGATCTGGAAGACAAGCGGTGACGTTAATCATTGGCTACCACTGGTGGCGAGATTTGACATTTTGGTTGAAGTGAACATTTAAGAAGGTGGCACTTATTCATAATTAATTGGCAGCGATTGACGGGGTTACATGTCCAACTCATTTTGACTGGGGGAAAAGCCAATGAGCAATTGTTTATTCACCCTTTCCAGGCCAAGTAATGAATAAAAGTTTTTCAAATAATGAGTTGAGTTAAGAAGGGAACTGGCCACCTACCCAATATTAAAAGCGAGAGGTTGAGAAAAATTGAATCCGCCGCCAGTAGGAGCAGCTGGCGCCGGGGACGCTGCTGCCCCCGCTCCAAAATTGAACACTGGCGCACTGTTGCTCGACCCGAACCCGCTCGCTCCTCCAAACTGAAAACCTCCACCTAAACAAAACAAAAAAAGTATTTCAAGTGTTCTTAACGGTTACAACTGACAGAGGCGACTCGTACACACCCTGCGTCGAGTTAGCGGCGGCGCCAAACGCCGGCGAGGAGTTGGCCTGCTGTCCGAAGGCGGGCGCGGCGGCGGGCTTGGCGCCAAACGCCGGAGGCTGCGACGTAGCGGATGGGAACGGCGAGCCAAAAGAGGAGCCAAATGCTGGCGTTTGGTTGGCGCCAAAGTCGTTGGTGCTTGATGAGCTGACTAAGAAGGGATTGGGAGCTGTGGACAAACAGGTGATGTCAGAGGATAGGTTGACTAACTTTCAAATTTTGTACACCAATTTCAATTCTTCTGCCTCGCTTTGCTTGTTATCAAAATAATTTCCATTTAGGAAACGTTTATTTACCTGCAGAGGGCGTGACTGAAGGCGCGGCCGCCCCAAAATTGACGGCAGGTGTGGCAACGGGTGCGGCGGTGGCGGGTGCACCAAAGATAAAGGGTTGCCCCGTCTGAGCCGTGTTGACGGACGGCGCCGACGCTGCATCCTGACTTTGCCCGAAGACGAAGGCCTTGGCTGGGGGTGCGTCGCTGGCGCCCGGGGCAGAGGTGGCGACGGCGGCTTGACCGAAGAGGAAAGTGTTGGGAACTGCAACGGGAGCGGGCACTTGGCTAACATTGCTAAAGAGACTGGTGGTCGGAGTGGACGAGGTCCCACTGGTGGTGGTGGTGGTGTTGCTTCCCATGAAGAAAAACGGAGGAGCTTCAGAAGCTGTTGGGCCAGAGAAGAAGATGTTTATTTAGAAAAGTTATGTCTGTTTGTCATGCTGTGAAAAAATAAGCTTTCTACTGTTCGACGTTATATTATTTCAAAATTAACATTGGCAGTGACAGGTGTCCAATCCGTTTAGACTGGTAGTCCAAATGGATTGGACGTCAATCGCTGTCAATGGCAGCAAATGTGTTCTTACCTGGAGCCGTTTGTCCAAAAACAAAGGTGGAATTTGGGGGTTTTGAATTTGAAGTGTCGTCTTTTTCAGTTGCTTTCCCAAACAGAAAAGTAGTAGTTTGGGGCGGCGGCTGCTCTGCAGGAGTACTGGGCTTGCCGAAGGAAAACCCCCCAGGAGCGGCAGTTGCGGGGTCGGCGGCATCCTTACCGCTGCCACCAAAAATGAAGGATGCCGGGGCAGAAGTGGCGGGAGCTTCCTTCTTCTCATTCTCTGCTTTCCCAAATGCAAACGTAGGGGTGTCTGACTTTTTCTCCATTGGAAATGTTCCAAATGTAGGGGTGGTGGTCACCGGGTTGGGCGCCCCAAATACGGGGCCGGCGGTCGTCACCGCGTCCCTCGACACGTTGTTATCGCTGCTCTTCTCTTCAGAAGAAACAGGCGTGGCTACGGAGGCCGTCGAGGTCGGGCACGGGGCGGTTGACATGTTTTCTTCAGGTTTGGCAATCCCAAAGCTGAAGGGCATTTTGGAGGAAGCGCTCTCCGTACTCGTGGATGTCGTCCCGAACGAAATTCCTCCGCTAGCTCCAAACTTGAATCCGACTCCACCGGCAGGTTGCTCCGCCTTCTTTTCCTCGCTGGGGGAAACTCCAAATTTAAAGCCTTCTGACGGAGTGCTGAACTTGAACCCGAGTGAAGGATTAGCGTCTTTGGAAGGGGATTCCGACGGGGCGTTCCCGAACGGCAATCCGAACTTGAATCCTCCGGATGAAGCGGAGGACGACTCCGACGCGGACACTCCGAACTTGAAACCTCCAGGTGCCGACCCTGAAGTACCGTTAGTTGTGCCAAATGTGAAACCGCCAGAAGAAGAAGAATCTGCAAATAAACGGGAAGAAAACAATAAGACATTTTCCTCAGTCAATATCCCGACGCACTTTACTACCTTTAAGCTCCGCCTGCGCCCCTGGTTTGACCGCCTGACAGGCGACACACTTCAAGTCGGTGCCCTTGTTTTGCAATAGACACACATCACAGTCCCAGGAGTTTTCGGGCTTCTTGAACTTGTCCCCGAAACTGAACACCGGCATGCTGCTGGCAGCGGGGGGACCTCCTGCTGACGATCCTGCTCGTAAAACATAAATTCATGTCTTTATCACTTATAGCCTTAAAGCTCTCTCCTGAAACCGATGATTGTTTAAGAGTCTTCTCATTAAAAGCAATTATATTCACCTTCTATCTACTTTTCCTAGATATTGAGTATATTTAGTAAATAACCCAGACAGCGGCCCGCCCATTGGTTTGCGTACCTGGTTTAGCGCTCGTGCAGGCCACGCACTTTGTGTCGGCGGCCTTGTTCTGTAGCATACACACGTCGCAGTCCCAAGCGCCTTCTGCTTTTTTAAACTTGTCAAATCCGGCGAATGGCGTCGTCGCCGCGGCGGGTGGCGTCTTCACAGCGGAGAAAGCCGAGGGCGAACAAGAAGAAACTTTCAGCACCGTTCCGGGGCGAGCCGTCTCGCAGGCCTGGCACTTCACGGCTTCCGCTTTGTTGAAAACCATACACGTGTCGCATTCCCAAGTCGCCGTCGGTTTGGAAAAAAGTGAGGCCAGTGGGGTGCTGTTCGTGCTGCTTTTTGACTGCTGAGCGGAAGGGGCGCTCGTTTTAATGTCTATGGTGGCGACGCAGGGTTTAGGGGATTTAGAACAGAAGCTTGTGTCCGATGGCTTGTTTGGGGCCGGGGAGGCGTCACAGCTACCCCCTGTGGGCGTTTTGAATATGTCAATGAAGTTCGTAGTGGAGGAAGTGGAAAAGGAGGTGCTGGTCGTGGAGGAAGACGGGGTAGAGGACTGTGTGGATGCCTCCGATGACTTTTTCATAGTTGTTGAAGCAAAGCCTGAAAAAGGTTCTCATTAGTTATCATTGAATCAATGATATCCACTCACCCCACAAACTTCCACCTGATATAATTCAGGGACAGACTTCATGGTTCCTATGGTAGCCAGTGAGCTAGAAGTTAAACTCCCACTTCAGAAACTTTCCCTTCAAAATTGCAAAAAAAACGACTGCAGAAGTTTTGCCAAAATGTCAGTATTTCTTACTGGGTGATTTAAGGAGGTCCAGGACGCTGCCTTGCTTCAGTGTCTTGGCTGGTTTGAAAGGTCCGTCAAAGTCTTCTGTGTTTGCGTTAGTTGTTAATTTTGCTTTGAGGGGAAAAAAAATAGAATACAACCATAATTAAAATAAGAGGACAAATGGAGAAAAAAACAACAACATGGCAATAAAGTTGTTTACCTGCTGTTGCTATGGGTGTGGCTAGCTTCCCATTTGACATGGAAGGGCCCGGTTTTGCTGCAGGAGCACTGAATGTAAAGCCAGCCTGAGGAGGGGGAGGAAAAAAATAATTAAATTAAATTTGGATTAAAAAAAAATAATAATAATACTTAATCAGGTGAATGTAACATTGCTTACAGATGGGGAGAAGGTAGGTGGACTAGAAGGAGTCGCTTTAACAATGGGTGAAGAGAACGTGAAGGGGAGGCAAAGGGATGAAGCGGGGGTCTCCTAAGGGACAAAAAACAAAAACTGGATTTAACATTTGAACCTAAATGTTTATCTCACAATAAAAAAGGGACCTTATTTGTCAAGGCTTCTTTGAAGGGAGTGACTGTGACGCGAGGAGACGTCGCGGCGGGGGGCAACGACGAGGAGAAGCTGAAGGTGGGCAAGGCCGATGAGCTAATGGGGAGTGAAATTGCGGGAAGGTTGGGCACCTCGGTCACCTAATGCAAAGGAAAAAAATAATAATGATACCTGAATAGAATATCTGATTGCAAAAATGTATCTGCCAATATCCACACAGCCGGCCGGGTGTTGCTATTGAAATGTTGAGTCTTAATATGGTATTAGGGCAACCCTAGAAAAAATACCTCGTCGTCCTCAACGCGTTTTGTGGATGGTCGTGCTGTATTCATCCGCTCTCTCTTCATCTTGCCACCACCGGAAGTGGCGGCAGGCGTGCTTGAGATGGGGTAGGTGGCACTGCTTGACCCCATTATGCTTTGTGAAGGGGCTATCAGGTTTCTCTCAGGTAGTACAGGTGATTGTCTTGTTGGCTGTGGGGAATGAAGGTGGGGCTCAGTACTGGTGAGAAACTACCAGCTAAATCAGGTCACAAAAATAGCCAACCTTTTTTCTGGTGGTTCGCTCTAAAGTCCGATTAGGTCCTGCCGGCGTCAAACTGGGCCTGAAAGAGACGGAGCGGTTCGCAGAGGCGGGAACGGAGGTAGGGACCACCAGCTTCTGCACAGGTGGGAGGTTGGAATCCAGCTAATGACAAAGAAAATGCTGATTTGTCAGTCTTCCAACAACAATGACATGGACTATACAATGAACCATTTTATGTTGTGTTTTTTTTCTTTTACTTAACACATCATGGCAATTTAAGGACAGAAGTTCACAGCTGTGTGTGTGTGTGTGTGTGTCAAGTGTGCAACAGCTGCCAGTTGTTGCTACAAAAGCAGCCAGGCTGACATAACAAACTCTATGTTCTCATACTCTATGCAACTCCTGCCTTGTTTACAACTCATATGCATATAAAACCAAGTCAAAATTGCATCTAATCGTAATTTACCCGTTTCCTTTTCAACTGGAAACTGTCGAGATGACTGCCCTCCAATGACTGCAAAAGATAACAACGGAAAAGTTACAACCAGTGCTGTAGAATATTGGAAAAAAAATCAAATTCCAATAGAGGCCATTTTAGATCACAATAATATTAACATTTTAAAAGGTCTTTTAATATTTGATAACTGGCTTGCCCTGCCAGACATGTTAAAGTGCAGTGCAGAAATCCAAAAATATCTTGTGTACTAAATACAAGCAGGTATTTTTTTCAGTGATTTACAACTACTACTACTACTACAAAAAAAAATCTGAAAATCACACCGTTTTCAAATTAAGATTAACAACTATTATGCAAAAAAAGGCCATCACTCAAATTTACCATTGAGTATGGTGATGAAGATGGTGCTGGAATCCTCTTGGCATCCTGAGGGTACAAATAGCGATTTTGAGACATTTGAAGACTCAATATAGAACACATCTTTACGTACTGCCAGAGGACTTGACATGCGCTCCAAAGACTGCAAGATACGTCGGGCTGTCGCACTGGTCACCCCGCATGGTTGCGCACTGGCCGGCTTGGCTTTAATCTGCCTTCTCACAGGGGCCTGGAAGAATAGAAATGATAATATTCATAAAAATCCCCAATTTTCATGGCATCTGGTGGACTTTCCACAAGCTAACCTGATACGGCGTTCCGGGACGATTGCGGGCACTCCGTACTGCGGACGCGCCACCATATGTGGTCTTCCCGGGGTAGAAGGGGGAATCTCTGGGTTGGCTTGAATTCAAAATTGTGCTGTTCAGCGTTGACTACAGGGAAACATTGAAAGGTTTGAGTGTTATAAATCAGTTTCACTCTCAATGACAATTTGGTATTTCTATGATACATGGCTGGACATGGCAATTCTCTAAAAACACATCATAAGTGGAGAGGGGGGAAAACTCACATTGGCAGGAGAGCCAAAGACAGACAGGTTGAAGGCGGGCCTTTTCAGACTGGACTGAGAGGGCTGCAGCACCGAGATGGTTCTATCCGTCTCCGGCGACCACAGCTGTGGAAGAGACGCCGTCTTGGCTGTAGGCACGTCTGCAGAGGACATTGGTTTTAGGTACTGGCTTTTTACTACTATTACGGGGTAAACATTGTACCTTTATCGGAGGCGCGTGAGGAGAAGCCGCTGGTGGTGGAGATGTTGTCGTCCTCGTGCTGCGATAGGTTGTCTTTTATTTCCTTGACGAGGGAAAAGCCGGTAGAGAAGGGCCCCGGGGCCGCGGAGGTGGAGGGCTGTGAAAAAGGGCTACTGACGCCGGACAACGGCGGCAACGAGGTTTCCAGGGGAGTAAAGTGAAGGTGGGAGTGGCTGAGCGGAGGCCGGGATAAAACGTAGTCCTGAAAGTTGAGGGAGGCCCGACTGGTTGAGGGTTCTGCATTGGAGAAAATATGCATCAAATTGAGTATCAATTGATATGATCCAAAAAATCAAATGCATTTAATTGCATTGAATATCAAAACAAATGAAAAGGAAAATACTATTCTTTATGGAGTTGCATTTTAATGAATTTGATCATTAACTAGTTTGTGGGTAACTGCTACAGTGCTACCTCTTGTTCAACACATTTTTAAGTATTCTTCTTTAAACACTAAGTGCATCCAACCTGCGTTACTACTGGTACTAGGCTCAGGCGAGTGGCGTCCATCAAGGAAGGGCGGCGTTTCTTTGCCGCCATTGGGAGGAAGAGCGTCAGGTGAGGGTGACTGGCAGTTCTCATTCACGTCCGCTGCTTCTGCTCCGCCGCCTCCTCCTGCTTCACCTTCTGGAGGCTCTCCATTCTTGAAATAGTTCTGCAGCCACGATGGAACGATGCTTTTGACTGTGTCGGTCACTCGACTGATCAGGCCTGATGACTGCTGATGGAAAGACAAGCCGGGGGTCATTAACACATTGACAGAACTGTCCCAAAATATTAAAACTATAGTCATTAGCTGGAAAATGCCACCAAAAAACTTCTGCGTAACCATTGTATCGATAAGCAAAGCAGAATTTAGTGGAGTATGTCACCGTGAACAAGCGCATATTTGCACGGAGGTTAAAGTGCGTGTACGCTGACATTCATTTGGCAGGTAAGGCCCAAGTGACCTTTTCAAACTTGCAAAAATTGTCACCTTTTAGACAAAGCTCAGCACTGTGAGATTTTTGTGGGGACTGTGCATTTTTACACAGCGGCACGGTATCTCAAATTTAAATAAAACTGGGCAGGACAGTGAAAAAATGTTATCTTACAGCTTAGGTTAAAGGGGCCTTATTCTGACGCACATACAGTGATTGACAGGCTGACTTCTAGCTCTTGAGCAATAACCTCTATTGGAAAACAATACACTACAGCTAGTAGGGAAATCTTCAATGTCTGAGGTGCAAAATTTGATGTAGTTTAAAGCCTTAGATGCTGTTTTGGGGATCACCTAGTGTACTGAAAGTAGCTGACTTTGCAATGTAAAAGGAGGAAGAAAGTGTGTATTGAGTTGGTCTGCTTATCTGCTCACGCAGCAATTTGTTGTGTGAACGTTTACAGCTGCATGACTAATTCATTCAGTGACACTAATGATGATAGACATCCAATCGTGTAACGCTTCTCATTCTTCTGTTATGAATTTAAATTAGTTTGTCATGAGTAGACCTCCAATCCATTTTTGCTAGCACTGACAGGGAAGGAACACAATGAGGACCAATGATCTTGAACACTTTCATTTGTTGCCACCCCTCCCAGTTCAAATGGATTGGATTATTACTAAAGACCAGTTCCTTTTAATTAACAGCACTATCAACCTTAATTCACAATTATAACTCAAAATCAACAACCAAACGAAACCAATTGTACACACATACTCTCATGTTAAAGTGTTTCCATCAGCAAGTCGGTGTTGACAGCATCACCGTTCAATAACAATACCGAATTTGATTTATTACATAAATGAGTATTAAATAAAAAGTATTCACATTCGAAAGATGACAGGACGAAACATCACAACATAAGGGGGCTATGAAAAGAATGATTTAATCAGTTTGATGATTGCAAATGAAACCTCGACATACGAATATTTTAGCAATACAAGTTGCAGTTCTTTAAACTCATCCAGCCATGATTCCATGTAACCATGTGGGGCTCTTTAATAGTTTTCTGCGCAATTCAACCCGGCTAACGTTAGCCAGCATACCCCCCTCTCCCGCCCCTCCACAAATTCCACTACAAACGTTTAACGACACAATTTTCAAATAATATCAACTGGCGAATTTTAAGCACTAAACCACACAATTCTTTGCCCAAAAAAATCGCATGAATTCGCCACCACCATAACGAGGCGAACATAACAATGCGCCTGCTCGCTAGCACGGCGGCGAATTTCCTCTAGCTTTTTTGCTAACTCATTAACGACTTAAAACGACCGACTGACGCGGGTGTCGTTCCACTCCCTCGCAGCCGGGTGACTTCATCCACTCGGTGCAAGTCCACGCGTTGACACGGAGGCTGTCAAAGGAGTAACTTGGCGCAGGTAAGCCAGAAACTAGCATGCTTTCGGGGTTAGCATCCGCTAGCGAGGCTAGCAAGCGCGTGGAGGCCACGAGTAGGCCGCAAAATGTCTCCCCTCCCTAACTTCAAACAAAAACAGTAGCAAGGGAGACACAGCGGGCCTCGTAGTCTTCGTTGATCACTCTACGCGAGGACTTTAATCGGAGTTACCTGCTTGCTCTTGGCGTAAGGTTTGGAGGCGACGTGATATCTCCTGCTTCTAATTTTCCCTCCTCCCGTGGCCGCCATAGCTCTTGTGTCGGAGAGTGTGCCCTGTCGGTGTTTCGGCGCCGGATAGCTGTCACCCAGCACGGCGGCTAATGCCGCAGGGAATTCTGGTAAATGTAGTCAACCACGCTACAATACACAGTAGCTATTTCATAATATTCAAACTGATATCTACACCACGAAAAACGTTTTGTTTCTATACGTTTGATGTTTGACAAATTCCCTCTTTTATTTGTCTTTTAAAATGAATTAATAGTGCATGTTTTCTTTGCAGACAAAGAGGGGCCATGGCGAGGTTACGGGCTGAGCTCATACTAGTTGCCATGGAAGCCAGAGCAGACTAGTTCCCTTTGTCAGGAATTCAAATTAATCAGTCATAAGAATTTGTCGTCAAATTAATGAATAATAATGACAAAAGCATAACCCTCAGATAAACATCCCAATTTAACTACATTAATTCTCATAGGTTTGATGAACTGCTATTATTTAATTAGACTAATCACTAAAGAATTGTTAAGGATGTCATTCAATTAAAATTAGTATTTATATAAGTTTGGACTAAATAATAAATTAAATAAGGGGGCATAAATTTACTTTAATAAACCTGTAATCAACTAAATACGCAATATAAACAATTAGACACCTTAGGTCCACGTTTTATCGTATATTTTATTTCTTTGGATGACTATAGGCCGTTAAAATGTTATTAAACAAGTTTTGGTCAACCGAATGTTTACGTTGATATCACGTAATGGCGGATCGGTACATCCGGCATTATGACGCATTTCCGTCTTCTTGTAGCTCCCCATGTGATTTTTTTTGACATTGGAGCACTTATTTTATGTACGTTTTATAAACGGAACGTATTTTAAAATTTACGCTAAATGGTGAGTAAATATGAATCATTGTACTGTTTGTATCTTACTGTTTTTATCTTGTTGTTTTTTACCAACATTAGCATGCTTAGAAAATGCGTTCGCTTACAGAAGCACTGTTAAGTTAAAGAAGCAAGCTACTGTATCTTGCATTAAAAATATTGTTACACATTGGGTTGTTAAAATGCAAATTACAAAATGTTTGTGATGACTATATAACTTAAATTTATTCTATTTCTTTAGCAGAAGCAAATGGCATCTTGTTGTGTTCAGCTGTGTGTCAAACACATACTTCTTCCTCCCATCAAGACAGTGGCGATGGCCACCTGCACTCAAATTCATCCCTGTTGTAGAAGCACCAGGCCAAACATCCCTGCAACTCAAACCAAATACCCACACAGACAACACATCCGTTTTTACAGTGATTTAATAGGAAAACATCAGCTAAATAAAGAAACCACCAACCAGTTACAACACATAAAGAATGTTGTGCCGCTAAATGAAAGCCTCACGTCATTAGGTAGATATTCATCCACTCAATTGTATTATGATACCTTTGATGAATGAGTTGACCATATGTTTTTTTGTATTTCGTTCTAGAAGCCACCACTGAATTGTATGCACTGGAGGAGATCAGTGATGAAGAAGCTATTAATTTAACACCAATTCCACCCATTCCACCTGTCGCCTCCTCGCTCAGAGACTACGTTGACCATTCAGATACGCTCACAAAATTAGTGCAGCTCGGTAAATATTGACAAAATAGTGACCAAAATTGCCTTGTAGTGTTTTTGACTCCGTCTTCCCGGCAGGGGTGAACCTGTGGAAGCTGGAGCAGAGGCCCTACGTTGGCTCGATGCTTCTCCGACTCGACTTTGATGCCGACGTGGCCCCAAGGTTGCTCTTCCTCAAAAGAATAGGCGTCAACGACTCTTGTCTGGGCGACATCATCACGCAAAACCCGTTCTTCCTCACGGAGGATTTGCAAAACCTTCATGCTAGGTGACAAAAGTTACCATCAAATTTAATATTTTTACAACAATCCAGTCTTGTATTTAGAATGTTTTTTTTTCCTATATTCAAAGCCCTGAAATACTGTTATGATTTCTCACTCTCTTCTCGTGTTTAAGAGTGAACTATCTGAAGTCCAAGAAGTTCACAAATGAGAATGTTGCATCGATGGTGTCCAAAGCTCCATACCTACTTAACTTCAGCGTAAAAAGGCTGGACAACCGACTGGGTTTTTACCAGAAGCAGCTGGGTCTCAATTCAGCGAATGTAAGGATTTTCAATGCTGAATTAATGTCTTTTTATAAAAGTACATAAGTACATTCTGGTATTTTAAAATTTCAAGGGACTCCAACAGTGATCTCAACCAAAGGGAACTGCTTTGCTAACTGACTAAGTAACTCCATAAGAACATTTATTCCTTTTCAGACTCGTGCCATTGCCGCACGTTTACCCAGATTGCTGTGTGGAAGTTTGGAGCCTGTTAAAGAAAATTTAAAGGTGATACAATGAGATAAATGCAAAAGAGTAGTCAAAACAATTATTTCCACATTGTGCATATGTTTTTATGTCTGTGTCACTGTTCCAGGTGTGCGAAATTGAACTTGGCTTCAAAACCAATGAGATCCAGCAAATTGTGTTGGCCGTCCCCAAAATTTTGACAGCCAACAAGCGAAAATTGACAGAAATATTTGACTTCCTTCACAACACCATGAAGGTGCCACACCACCTGATTGCTAAATTCCCACAGGTACTTTGAACCTTATTGGCAGTATTTTAATTTACACAAATACTGATATCCATATTTCTAATCTCAGGTCTTCAACACTAAATTCCTCCGAATGAAAGAGCGCCATCTATTTCTGCAATACTTGGGAAGGGCTCAGTATGACCCAACGCAAGCTAGATACATTTCTCTGGATCGTTTGGTGGCGTCTCCAGACGAGAGTTTTTGCGCTGATGTGGCATTGGCTACACATGAAGATTTTTTATTGTTCCAAAAGACACTTTAAAGCTCAACAAAGATGCAAAAGGATGAATAAAAAAACAATAACATTAAAATAAACATTGTGTCGTTTTTGTTGTTTTACAATATGTGCAACAATCTACATTAAAAAGACTTGGAATTTTTTGCATGTGTCCCAGTATTGATTAAATAATTGGTGTAAACAAATGACTTTTCTGACATTTTGCGCATGCGCACAGTATCCATTTTCTTTACCCACAACACACCACGGTTATTGTGACTTCCCATCCATCATGGCGTCGAGGGCACCAGGTAAAGATAATGTCCCTCCCGTATCACGGTTTTAGCAGATATATGGCATACTAACTCGATTGTCGTAAAATTGACCAAGTAGTCCTGTTTTACACTAATACTCGGCTTGAATTGTGTGATTTTTATCGCTTTAACATGCTTTAGGACGTATTTGCCTCGCGTTTGTCCTCTAGTGTCTCCCTGCTAGCTGATGCTAAAGGCTAAAGTCTGCTAGCGTGTCTAATGCGTCGACTATCCACAAGTGCATATTGAACTGTTTTCTATTCATATTATAAATCACTTGTCATTATTAGTGATACACTATAAAAAAAAATCAACCATTGACATCAAGCACCACTCTAAAATAGGAGTGTCTTGGTATTCTATCATTACAACATTAAAACAATTCAGTTTTACACAATAATAATTAGACAGACCTAGCGACACTAACTATTATCATGAATACCAACTTGAAAAATGTCAACAAATATTTTTTTGTCCCCCTTCAGTTGCTTCTGGCAGGCTTCTATCTAGTTTGCGCAAATGGTACTACGGCATGAGCGGCTTCAACAAGATTGGTAAGCAAGTGAAGGAATTAATAAATTGGCATAGCAGCTAGTAATAACAGTCCAAATCCCTTTTGAAAGGTTTGATGCGAGATGACACGATATACGAGGACAACGATGTGAAGGAGGCCCTGGACAGGCTCCCGGAAAACGTCTACAACGACCGTATGTTCCGCATCAAGAGAGCTCTGGATTTGACCATGAAGCAACAGGTCCTCCCGAAAGAGCAGTGGACAAAATATGAGGAGGTACAGGAATTTTTTCCAAGTCAATAATTTGGCTGCCATGATAAAAAAAAATGATCACATATATGTAGAAAAAATTTGACATAAAAATGGTTGTCTTTTTAGGATGTACACTACCTGACACCGTACCTGGATGAGGTGATCCGTGAGAGGAAAGAAAGAGAAGAATGGATGAAGAAATGAAAGAAGCTGGTTGTTCATTGGTGTATTTAAAATGAAATTATAGTCATTAAAGTGTACATTTTAAAACTGTTTTTGCCTACTCTTTCTGTGAGGGGGGGGGACCCTACAAAAACACAGTGCTAGACTTATTGTTCAGTTCTCGTTCGCTCGTCTCTCAGTGACTGCTGTAATGGTGTCTATAAAGTTCCCCATGACACTGTTAAATGACTTTAACATGGACACGCCCAGCTCGTTGTTGATCTCGCAAATGTCCGGATCATAGGCGCCCATGAGGGGGGTGCACAACTCCACGCCGGCTCGACCTGCACCCGCCAGGATCCCCAAAAGCTGCTCCCTCACCTCCCGAAAGAGCGCCCTGTCATACCGCATCAGGGCCGAGTCCTCCAACGGGTACGCGGCATCTTCGGGGTAGCATTCTCGGGGAACCGGAAGCTCCACATACCTCAACTGGGGGAACCCCGTCGCCAAGGCGCTCACGAGCGTGCGCTGGCCCGCCGCACTCAACGGGTTGCCCAGCAGCTTGAGCTCCACCAACGCACGACAGCGGAACAACGCCTGGGTTAGGGCGGAACCGTCCTCCAAATCGCAGTCTTCGAGAACCAGGGTGGTTAACGAGGACGAGCAACGGGCCAGGAGCTTGAGGAAGGGGCCGGCGAAGGTGTCCAACACGGGGTGGCCGCTTAAATCGAGGCGTATCAGGTATTCGCTGTGCAGGCTGTTGGCTAGGTAGGTCATGTCCACGCCGCTCAGCTGACAGTTAGCAAGTTCTAAACTCTCAAGTGGGGTCTTTAAAGGACTGCAAAAACACAAGATTTATGGAATTGAATAAAGTTTCTCAATAAAATGACAACATTCTCTGATCTAGGATCAGTTGTGGGCAATTTTCCTATTTCTTTTGTATGGAATGGCATATTCAACATATTCATTGCCAATGATAGTTAATGATGTGAATCAATTTTCACTGGAATATTCAATTGACTTATAATTGCACTCCAGTTATACCCAAGTTTTTCATGTCTTTCTTTTTGAATGTCTAATTGTTCCTTCATTCAGCCCTCTTAGTCAAAATGGATCATCATCAATGTCAAACCACTGTATGCCCCACTTTACATTTAAAAAAATATATGTAAAGCATTGTAGCAATACAAAAGTACTAAGCACCTAAAAACATTTGCCAATCTTGACCATTTGTGTACTAATTTTGCCCCATATATCTTTAATTTTTCCACTACTAGCTTTTTGCAAACTATTTTAAAGTAGAAAAAACACCTTTTCTTTGGGAAAATAAAAAAGATATTTAATGTTGGTGATGCTTTTGATAGATGTCCTATCCATTTTGACCTAAAAAACGAATGAACATGTTCCCTTCCCAGTTCAAATGCTTTGAACGTTCATCACCGTCAATGGCAACCACATCATACAACCTTCCAACTTCTCTACCTGAGCAGCTTCCTCAGATGTCCAGTAAGCGTGGAGAACCCCAGCGACAGCTCTTTGAGGCTACATAGCTTGACCATCAGTTCCCCGATGACAGCCATTTGCTGTCGGGGATCCTCACATCTCCTCACGTCTAGCGCCCCTGTAGGGAGGGTAAGGGATTGCAACCTGGGGAAGTCCATCTTGGAGAGCATCACCTCCAGGTGAGGAGCCTCCAGAGGAACATTATGAACCACCTCCAGCTTGCTCATCTCTTCCGGCCGGGCTAGTCGCAGGACGTAGAATAACTGCTTGAGAGTGAGGGAATCTGCCCGAAACGTGACGAAACGCGGCTTTAACGGCGAATGGTGTGCCAGTATCAGCGCCTGGGCCACCGTCTCGTAGTTGCGGCCCGTGACCAAGCCGTTCAGACGCACCTCCAAAGCGGCGCCCAAGGCCCACGGGGGAACGTCGGCGTCCATCTCCAAGGCGGCCGCCGTCTCGTAGCAGAGCCGGCTGAGGAGTTCGGTCCGAGCCCAGCGGCCCAAAGTGTTTTGGCAGGGGCAACACTGATGCTCCACGTCCTTTAAGGATGTCAAGTCCACTGCGTGAAGGGTTTTGGCATAGTTGCTTGGTGGGGATAGCAAATAATCCTTTCATAAATAAAAAGGTATTTTAGTTGGTAGGTTTTTCTACTTTAAGTTGAGTTAAAAAAAGAAAAGAAAAAATGTATACCTATGGATTTTGAAGATGTGAATTGTGAAATAGAGCTGCCATCATTGAAAACTAATCAATTAAACTAAGAAATAATTTCTCAGTCTGGAAGAAAATGAACCAAATTCCATTTTTTAAAGCCTTTTTATCTATTTTCTTTTAAATGTTTTTGGAAGTACATTTTCTTAAGAAAATGAATTACTATTTCAGAAGTATATTTTTAAATCAAAATAACCCAAACAGAAAAAAAGGCTTTCATATATTCCATGTTGTAAATATATTTCTTAGAAAAAAAAGAACAATATATTATTTTTTTATGAGAAAGCAACATATATACTCTAATTAAAAATCAAGATATTCTTTCTATTAAAAAATATATATATATATACATGAAAAAGTTTAAAGGTCTTTTTTGAGTCATAAACATTTGACTTGTTGATCATGACCAAAACTCACCTTTAATCCCATAAAAAGCGCAATGAGGCAAATCCTGCAGGTGCGTGAGGTAAGATCATCAGGGCAGTCGGGCGTCCCACCTAAGAGCCTCCCCAGGTGGAGGTCGGGCAGCGGCCACGTTCGCACCAACGCCCGCAGCATCTCCGGGCACTCGTGTAGGTAGCAGGCCTTCAGCAGGTGCGGATAAGCGTGAAAAGACACGCAAGAAAGATCCCGTTCGGCGCCAGGGCCTCGCCGAGCGAAGGCTTCGCACGAGAGGAAGCGCAGCGACTTCATGTCGTCGTCCGGCTAGTTTTAGCCTTAGCGGCTAGCTGACAGGATTATTTATAGGGGCAGCTGTCTTTCGTCCTTTGCCGGTCATAAAGACCTTTGATTGCCCCTGCCAAAAAGGCCTCATGTGGGCCATATTGGTAGGGGCAACATTCCATTTAAATCTAATGCATTGATATGAAACTGAAGTCATAGCTAGGTTATTTCTCAACTGATTCTATTTTTTTTAAACTTGCAAATGTCTAACCATATTAGCCCAAAGTTTTGTTGACATAAACTCTATCTTACATCACTGTCTTAGTTGTATTTTCAGATCTATCACAATCCATTTGAGGAGGGAAGGATGGCAGCAAACGAACACTCACTGCCAACCTCCCACTTGACATGGATTGGACATCTATGTTCTCTTTTGCTTATTTAAGCTTAGGTTGCTGGGTCAGCAAATTCAGCGGAGAAAAAAATCTTTCTTTTAAAAACCAAAACAGACATGATTGAAACTTTACAAAAATTTAACGGATACCAACCAACTGTGGAGATACAGAAGAAAAATACACAACTTTTTAGTTTTTACATGAATAACATGACTGTACAAATAGTTAACTCCTTCACCACCACACCATTGACTTGTATGGTCGTCAATGGCAGCCAGCAAGTTAAGAGTCCCGCTTAGGTAATTCAAACAGCTATTCTACACGCATTCCTTAACGGCCAGTGCTGGCGTGGGTCCTATTTGCGTCCATACGTAACCCTTCTGCGGCCGTACGGGGACAGTTGGGAATGGCGAGCTCCGTGATTTAAAGTACTCCGATGGTGCGTGACACACAAAGTCTAGAAATTCCATCTTCCTAGGCAGATCCTCCTCTGGACCTGAGCAAAAACAAACAAAAATACAAAAAAAAAACTGAATTTAATATGTAATTAATTAGAAGTCACATATTCTAGAAATATTAACAAAAAATGACCTAATATAAAAGTTCCAGGGTCAAAGTGGTCTTTGGGGCTGGCCTGAGTGGGGAGGAGCCAAGTGAGAGCGGCACTCTTTTCGCAGTATTGATCTTGAACGAATCCTCGGATCTGGGCGTAGTAGGGCTTTCCGTCGTCCTCGTCCGTTACTTTGATCACGTCGCCGATCTGGTAGTATACACCCTGAAATATATTTTGAAATGTTAAAATAGTCTTTATATTAGTTACCTCTAATGTATATTCAACTATTTACACACATTAAAATTAAAAAGGGACTGTTTCTAACTTTTAGCATGAAAAAACTCTGGAATTATTAACATGTCATTTAAGATATAAATATATATACATATTCTTAATTTAAAAAAAAGAAAAAATGTGAGAATAAATTTCGACATTGGTTTGAAGCTTTCAAGCTCAAATGTGATTCAGATGAGCTGTTTTGACATCTCATCACAAAAATAATTATTTGTGGCTTAAAAAAATACCTTATAGAAGACAGATTCTGCCGTGATGACGGTGGCAACAGATTCTGGCGCTTTGATTGGCTGAGGAGAAGAATTAGATATCACAACAAGCTGGGAAATACAGTACACATTAGAACAAGAATTGTGCGTTATACTTACATTTTTTAGTTTAAAAATGTGTCTCCTGCCCTTGCCTTTGGTGGACACTTTCTTTTCAGACGCGGGGGCTTTGTACTTGGTGCTCCTCAAGCGTGCCGACCTCCTATGAATCTCCTGCTTGGACTTGACACAGAAATATATGTATAATATTTGCAAAATATGAGCTGTGGTAGTTAGTCATTTGATAGCTATGTTAAAACACCCTTAGAGACAGTGATAGACGTCCAATGCACGTTGATCGTTTGATCACTGCCACCTCTCCAAACCAAGTGGATTGGACGTCTACCAGCGTCAAAAAAATGCCTCTTTGCCCCCCTACTCTTTACCTGCTTGCCTCCGCCATTGCTGGGCTGTGTAGTGGATGACGTAGATGCCGATGACGGTCCACCAGCGCTTGCAGTCGTGCCGGTGCTGCTTTTAACCGAACAATTATTGCACAAAATGTCCCCCTGGTTGCCCTTTTTCCACATGGACGACGAGTTGGTTTTGCAGACAGCGCAGCATGGTTTCAGGCCCAGCGGCATCCTTCCACACAATGAATAAAATATCGAGACTGTTAGCTAATTTTCATCCGTAAACGCGATGATGAGACGCCATGAAAAGGCGTTGAAGAATGCGTTATTGCTCCATGCGAGGGGGTTCATTCAATGTAGAATATTAAGACTGGTTCGAGAAATATTGACTGATTTCTGTGTTTATTTATGCTAGGAGGGAGAAAATAATTCAATTTCTTCTTCGTGGCTGGCGTCCCATTTTGTTCTTCTTTTATGGTGGTGTTTGTGAAGAGGAGGGTGCCATCTATCGAATAGGAGTTAAACAGTGATGGTTAAAATTGAATTTTCTATCACCACGTGAAGTGATATATAATGGCAAAATATGTCTTATTTAACATTATTTCGCGTACCATGCTGCAATTGTGTCATTTAATGTTTTTCCATTGTTTTAAAATACAGGAATCACACAATTATCAAGAAATTGTATTGTCATTTTTTATGAACACCCCTTTTTTAAACAAATTATTTTTACATGCATCTTTTTGCGCACACGAACTGTCTATGTCACTAATTTGAATTATGGAGTTGTGTTTCATACCGGTAGTACAGCCTTGCAACAGGAGGCGCTAAATAAGATAACAAATCAAGCATTAAGCTGCGAAGAAGAACACGTATAGCGTTTCCATTCAAATCAATACGAGTCAATTCAAGTTTTTTCCCTTTCAACTTTCCGTGCTGAAATGTCGTCTCAAAGTATTGCAGATAAAGACGACCCCATGCCGGACAACAAAAAGGGCATTTCTTTGCCTATTTCCAGAGTTCGCTTGATTATGAAGAGCTCCCCAGACGTGTCGAATATTAACCAGGAAGCTCTTTTCCTCACCACCAAAGCAACGGTAAATACGTACATGCTAATTTTAGCTCCCGCTAAAATGGTTTCATTTTATTGTGGACTTCTGCTAAGTGTGTGTACATGTCTTACTGGTACTACTAGTTTGCGTACTCGCCCCCACTTTTACTAAAAGTACGTGGGCTACTATGTACTGTTATTACAGGTATGCTCATGCTCGTACTACTATGGTACTACTGCATGTAATTTCAACTTTTACAAGTACTTGTTCATGAGTACAACAAGTTACTGAGCAGCACAGCCAAGCTTTCCAAGCAATTACTTCAGAAACGGCAGTTTTTAGTTTTATGAGTGATATTGTCATAGTTGTTTAACAAGTGTTTACCTTTCTATTTTATTTAGGAGATGTTTGTTCAACACTTGGCGCTGTCGTCATTCAACAATGGACAAGGGAAGGAAAGTAAGAGTTTATCGTACAGTGACTTGGCCAACGCTGCTGAGGAGATGGAAACGTTCCAGTTTCTAACAGGTGACAAATAAGTTTCACAAAACACTCTAGAATACAGGTTAAACTGTCAATTTCTAGTCACTAAAAGACCACTTTGTCCAATTCACAACCATTCACAGCACACAAAAATCCCATCCACAAATAAATTTTGGAATATTTACCATGCACTCATTTGTTACCATTACTTTTGTTGTACAAAATTATTCTAGCATGAATATTTGCTGATCCATTTAACAAAAAAATCAGCTAAAACAGCAGAATCTGAATAAGTTTCACCAATTGTGAGAATGTTTTTTTATTTGCGTCCACAGACATCCTACCCAAAAAGATCTTGGCGTCCGACTACCTTAAGTCTTTAGAGCAGATGCGAGACGAAGAAGAAGCAGAAGAAGCTGACGTGTAAAACAAAAATGTCTACCATATCTGGAATAGATGTGATGAACTTTTGCAAACACTCGCACTGTTGTGTGTCGCACTGACTTGGCGGTACAAAATAGTGACGCGGTATCACGAAGTTGGCGCTCGCTCACGTGAGTCGACGCATGCAAAACGATAGATGTCAGAATCCCGCGTTGGCAACGAACACAGCTCAAAGTCACGTCACTTTACAGCTGAAATACTTGAAATTTCTTTGTTTGGAGTATTTCTCCACATGTAGTAAGTACTTGAAAAGCTGTACTATCTGTTTTTTTTTTTTTTTTTTTTTGCTTATTAAATCAGAATCATTTCAGATTACGGTTCTGGCAAGTTATTTCTAATGGAAAAAAAAATAAAACAAAACTTTCTTTTAGTATAGATTTCTTTGTTTTATAACAATCAGAATGTTGTGATGTTCACTGGCGGTTGAGTTGGTGGAGCTTGAGTTCCATGTAGTGCAGATTCTCCTCCAGGTCGGATAGGCTCTTCTCCAGGGAGGACGCCAGGTCACTACGGGCCAACGCTGACCCCCTCGTTAGAGCCAGATGCTCCTTGATGCTACACATAGTAATGGTAAATAATACAACGATGTAAGATTTCAAATCAATGAGCTAAAATGAGTCCAATAATACAATCATTGGATGGCAGTGCCACATAAAACGTAACATGTCTGCTAGTGATGAACTCATTTGAATATTTTTTGTTTTTTTACTTTTTAAGACCCACATAATTGACTTTTTGTCCATTGACGTCTTTCACATTAAACTGATTGGACATCTACAAAATCAGTGAAATGTGTCACCTGGCAAGGATTTGCCTGTCCTTCCCGTCTCTCCTCTTCTCCTCCAGGGAGACGAAGACGTCCTCCATGGCGTCCAAGGACCTAGCCATGCTGAGGTGGTCCGAGACCACCCCTCGCACCTCTTCTGTGGCCTGCAACTGGTAGGAGAGGCCGCCTTCCTCTACGCCGCAAGAAGAGGTCACGGCCTCCAGGGCGGCCCTGTTCTGCAGAGCCAGTAGTCGGGATCGGGCCAGCTCCTCCGGCCGGGCCTCGTTCTCTTCACAGACGTGGGGCGAAGGCAAGAGGAAGCGTTGTGTGCAGTTCACGGGGGTTCTCGCCGTCGTATCCGCAGCACTGTCGGCCAGGAAGCTGTACAAGGGGGACACGCCGGACCCCCAACCCTCATCGGTCCAGTCGTCTTGGTCTCCAAAGGTTTCTTGAAAGGAGGAGGTTGCCAAGAAACCCAGGAAAAGCCAAGTACTACTCAATGACCCCCACAACATCTTCAAACTCTGAAACACACATATTTATATCTTGGATTCAACTCAAAATAGTCCCATTTTGAAATGTGAATTGCTTTTAAACCATTCAATCATTAAGCGTCTAATTTAAAATCAAAGACTTGAAATATATTTTATATATATATATATGTATATATATATAAATATATATATATATATATATATATATATATATATATATATATATATATATATATATATATATATATATATATATATATATATATATATATATATATATATATATATATATATATATATATATATATATATATATATATATATATATATATATATATATATATATATATATATATATATATATATATATATATATATATATATATATATATATATATCACATACATACATACATACATACATACATACATACATACATACATACGTACGTATGTATGTATGTATGTATGTATGTTTTAATATATAAAGTACAGTCATTCTTCAAACACAGCACACTGCAGCACACAGTACTGGAAAACATGAGAAATACCACATCTTGTCTATTTAAAGCTGCAATATTGTCAGCAAAACTTACCTTATTGTCAAATCTGTAATGTTGTTTCTTGCTGTTTCTGAAAAATGCAGTTTTTCTTCCGAAGAAAGCTTGGGCGAGGCGTGAGACTCTCCCGGCGTGCTCGTCCGTCGTGAGTGCCTGAAGTCATCGGAAAGAATGAGTGGCCGTCTGAAATGTGTGCTCCATGTTTACTAGGCCGCCTCAGCAACACCCCCAAATGTCCAACTAATCAAGAGCAGACCTCACAAGTAGGTTTTCTGGATGCTAACTGAGAAAATTGACAATTCCCCATGGAATCTTAAGAAGTGTGTTTACTGACTTTTAGTCAATAACTTGAATTTCTCCGCACCTGTGTTTATGGAGACGCCAAATTCCTGGACACAAATCATTGAAAATAGGAAAGTGAATTACAAATACTACTGTCATTCAAACTTCAATGTGTGTGATTTTTGTTTTCTTTTTTACCATAGTACATTGCCAATGTAATGGAGCGTTACTCTGAGGAGCACAACCCTATCAATTCACAGAAATGGTAAGATTATATATTTTTTCTTTACATTTTCAATCACTTCTGAGGGTCTGTTTCCCGTCTTTTTTAAATATTGAACTCACTAATAGAAGTAAAAATGCATTAATAATAAATACTTCAATAAATGACCATAAGTGCATTTGGGGTTTCCTCAGGTTATCCTTCAATTTGACATCTATTAAGCCACAGAACCTTTGGAAATGAGTTGTTTCACTGCGCCCTCTTGCGGTACTTTTTTCCAACTACGCCCACTGACTGTCCGCGCATGCGCTTCTCCAGCCCCTCCCCTTGTTGTCACCAAACCTTAGCGTGACGTCATCCTGCCGCTGCTGCCGGACCGGAGGAGAAATCTAGCGAGCCAACGGAGCGACTCCTCCAGCCAGCAGACGCCGGAACGGGCTTGCCAATTCCGGCCCTCCGCGCCACCATGGCCTCCGACGGTACGGACGAGCGCTCTCCGCTGCTGTCCACCCCCACCTCGGAGAATGCGCCGCCCTACCTGCACGACCCCAGCCCCCGAGGTAAAGTGCGTGCTAGCTAGCAAATAGGGGCCCCCATGGGTGTGGGAATTGGGTTAACTAACGAGACGTGAGGCCTGCCATTTGAACGGAAATGCTACATCACTTCCAAAACAGGCTAGGTTCACTCAAAGTATCTTCGTTCGAAAATGCAACATATTCATGTTTTTTTCTATCCTTTATTCAAATGGGACAATCGGCACTCCTATCGCGATATTTGTAAACTATTTTGTCTTGTCGTATGAATTCGTTTTTGTTTGTTGTGTTTTGAGATATGATGTAAATTTGTTTATTCTCTGCTTCTATCTCAAAACAGGAAATCTTAACCAATTAAAATGAAAGGAAAATCAAATTGTTAGACTTAAGCACACCTAAAAATGTTTTTCTTCTTCTTTATAACGTAATGATTTCCAGATTCAAGTATTTTTTTTTTGCTTATGTGTAATCATGGAGGAGGAGAAAAAAATGCTATGTGGTTGCAGGCATCTCATGTTACAGCCTCCCCTGAGATTGAAAATCACTTTGCATAGACTTACATGGCCCGACGTCTAAATTATTTTCACTGGCACAATCAGACCATTTTTCCGGCATTATTTGGAACCAATGACTACAAATATGGATCAATATTGAGTCTATTTGTTTTTGTCCAAAGCGGAACTCCCTCCACCGTACACGGCCATCGCCAGCCCGGATGCGGGCGGCGTCCCCGTCATCAACTGCCGCGTGTGCCAGTCGCTCATCCAGCTGGACGGCAAGCTGCATCAGCACGTGGTCAAGTGCACACTCTGCAACGAAGCCACCGTATGTCCACACTGTGACACGTCCGTCAAAAGTTGTTTGTCCGTCCGTCCGCCAATCACCTTGTCTCTCTTTATCATAGCCTATCAAGAACCCACCCACTGGGAAAAAGTATGTAAGGTGCCCTTGCAACTGCCTGCTCATCTGCAAAGACACATCCAGGAGGATAGGATGCCCACGACCCAACTGGTTGGTACTAAAACCACCGGATACATTGTGCCGTGTGGATCGATTCCTTGTGTTAAATTTCAATCCCTGGTGGATTCCAACCTTCAGTGTGGGGTTTGTTTGCATCTTCTCCGCCTCTAAATTGACCCTAACTATGAGTGATTGGTTGTCAGTCTCAGTCTGCCCTGTGATTGGCTTGCTTCCAATTCAGGGAGTCCCCCGCCTGGTGCTCCTAGTTAGCTGGGATAGGCTCCGGCACCCCCTCATACAACCCTTATGTGGATAAAGAAGGAATATGAATTAACATTAAACATAAATATTTACTAATTGTATATGGTTAAATAAAATAATAACATTAAAGTTTATTTTGATTTAGATAAAAAAAAGCATAATTGCTCAAGTCCAAATAAACCATAAATACAAATTAAGTGATTATTTTAAATTTAAATTAATCAATGAGTAGATGTCCAATTCTTTTGGAATAGGACGGCAGACAACCGTGTTATTTACTAGACGTGACACTTCTTGTCACCCAACAGCCGCCGCATCATCAACCTAAGCCCGGTGATGGTTATCCCCGAGGAGCAGCCCGCCCAACCGGCCCTCCCCGTCCAACCCGATGGCATGCGTGTCGTCTGCGGGCACTGTGGCAATACCTTCCTGGTAAATCAGCTTTCTTACCTACTACTCATTCAAAAAAACGTTTAAAAAAGTGTTGTCGACCCATCCAAAAATAGTTTGTGTGACTGTGTTTTCTCAGTGGATGGAGATTCGCTTCAACACATTAGCAAAATGTCCTCACTGCAAAAAAATGTAAGTATTTCTGATGTTAGTGGACTTGAAGTAGTCAGGTGATGCTTACCCTCCCTTGAGCGGCGTCACATGAGAGGCATGTGAGGATTACGTTCAAATTTCAAATGGAGCAAACCCCAAAGGCCGCTCATGTGACCCCATCAACGTAGCCAAAAAGTTCATAATGCTCATGAGTTAAAAAAATAAAATATCCTTTTTTTTTCATTTTTTTTTCCAGATCGTCAGTTGGTAGTGCGCTCCCTAGGCGGCGCTGTTGCGCTTACATTACCGTCGGGATGATCTGTGTCTTCATCGGCGTCGGCTTAACTGTAAGTCATTTCATTTTCAATAAAGTTGTCCATTTTTTTGTGTTTTAAATATGGAGGAACAATATTATAAAACAATATAACAATATATGTGGGGGTCCTACAGGTGGGTACCCGAGACTTTGCCCGTCGCTACAACGCCACCTATGTGTCGTGGGCGGTGGCTTACCTAGTGGGCGTCATCTGCCTGGTTCGAGCCTGTTACTGGGGCGCCATCAAGGTCAGCTACCCGGAAAACAGCTTTGCTTAAGAAACCCCTGGCGCCAGATGACCTTTTAACCTTTTGCTCCTTTTTGTCTAAAAACCCAATTCTTCTCATTTAAAAAAAAAGAAAAAAAATCATTGTTTTTTCCGCCAATGACCAAACAGACACAGTCATTGCACTACAGGTTTTATTTTAACTCCTCGACTGCCATTGGCGAGGCCCTCAATGGCAGTTAATGATTTAAAGGCACGTTTTCGGCGGTCTTGCTGCTAGCTAGTGACCAGCTAAGGAAGCTGCGTGGCCGTTTACTGTTCTAAATATACAAAAAAAAAAAAGAACTTTTGAACTCTGTTGTCGGCCATTATGTTTTGGAGTCGTCAGAGATGTTGTAACCGTGATGCAGTAGACTGACAGTTTACCGTATTTAACTTTTTGACGTGTGCCAACGTTTGCCCCGCAGTATTATGAGATTACGGCTAACCCTACTTTATTGATATTCATCAAAAAGCATTGGAAAATATGTATGTACGGGAAAGTAGTGATAATATTTTAAAAATACTTTTAGAGAATTCAATTGAATTATCAACAAAAAATATGTAATAATAAATTGAGGCAAATCCTTTTGAAAAACCAATAGATTTTGATTTAATTCAGTGTTTGCCTTTGAAAGCGTGGTTTGGAATTGAAAGGGTTTCTAAATTCTTTTTTTAAATATCAACATTTTAGAAAGTAGTGAAAACGTTTTTAAATGGGGTTTGATAATTATTTTTATTTGTTTTCATTTGGTTTTAGCCTTTTCACCTTTTTAGCTTTAATTACTTATCTCTTAATACTATTTACAGTGCTAAAAGCACTGTCACCTAGCGGGCAGATGGATACATTACAACTATTTTTATGTACTTATGTATTTTCCAATGCTTCATGTAAATTCGGGCATCAAGGGGGTCATAACAAAAAAGCAATAATTGATTTCTCGTATTTGTTTTGCGTCATGTTCTCTTTTCTCTAAGAATGTAATCTAAGGTAGCGCTCATGCACATCCAGTCCACTAGGGAGCGCCTTTTCTTGAATGTGGAGATGGGCGAAGCAAGCTGAAAGAAAAGTCTGTACAATATTGCGGAAGGCAAAGGTTCGTTCTTTTGCAAAATGATTATTTATCAATAAAATGACAAAAAAAATGTGCGTCTTTTGGTTCTTTTTGCAGTCTATTTATTCAAATTGACAGGGATTTGATCTTTGTCATCAACTACGACATGTCATACATCTATTTTTTACCGCAATGTTCTACTGTTTTAATATTTTCAATACTTTTAGTTTAGCTTTCTCTCACCTGTTTATTAATTGTAGTATTTTTACATCTATTTTTCCGTTTTATATTTTTGTTTTAGGTTAAGTTATTTTCAAATATTTCAATGTTTCTACTTGTTCAGAAAAAGAAAATACCGTACAACATTCCAACACTAAGTGGCGACAATTACACCCTTTTGGAAAAGTAAACTTTAACAACTGACAACTCAACAACAATTTGATGAGCGTGAATTAAATACACAAAAACGCATCGCTGTGTTGAAGTTTTATAATATTTGAAGATGTAAAATGTGCTGCTACAATCTGAAACTCGAACACAAGATGCAATGGGCTCACGTCAAAGGGAAAAAGAGGTCATTGCTGCTTTTTTAAGGGTTTCTCACACACACACACACACACACACACACACACACACACACACACACACACACACACACACACACACACACACACACACACACACACACACAAACACACACACACACACACACACACACTCACACTCACACACACCCACGTTGGCTTTTGTTGAGCTACTGATTCTTATGTAAAGAAACACACAAGGAATTCTTCTAATTGCTCTAATTGACTTCATACGTGAGCCAAATGTGAATAATTCGCTGCTCTCAGTTGTTGTTGAGGACCCACCAAGAAGCTGAAAAACAGACAAAAATAAAGTAAACTGTACCCTGACAATTAAATAGTGAAATTCATTTTTAAAGTCAATATAATGTGTTTTTTTTACTACCAGGTATGAGCATGGTGCTGATGTTTTCAGGTGTTTCCAGGAAGTCCACATTGGCCCTTTGGAAGGTTTTGCTGGAGTTACTCTGCAAGTGACTTTTTGTAGTTGTTGACACAAACAAAATGTTTATTGTTAAAGAAGCCTTAAAGTACTGCAGTAAGTGACTTTAAAATAATTGCAGACTGTATTTTTTACATCAAAAAAGTGACAAAAATCCAATTAGTCTTAGTTTCTAAGATGCTGGAGGAGCTTGGACTACTTACTTCTTCCACACGTTGTTGTGTTCCCAAAACTCGTAGATGACAAAACCACACGCATTCGACACCCGCTGGACGCACATGCTAAGAATAAAAGAAAAAATACAACAACAAAAACGACCCATTGTCTTCCAATAACAGCTGTGGGCGTCCAATCCATTTTCAAGTCGATTAAACATTTGATAGTGATAAATGAATTACAAAACATGGCAGACGACCCTGCCAACAAGGCCTCAGGCCGGCCATGTTGGTAGGGTCAACCTTCCTAGCAGTGCGTTAACATTAACAAGCTCATTTCTCATCTGATTATCCTTCAAATGGATTGGATGTCGACTCGTGATCAATCCATTGGCAAAGAAATTGAATGGACGCCACTAGATTGGCACTAGAAGAGTGAAGTGTGGTTGCGTCATGTCTTTCTCGTGTGTCAAATGTCAGCGGCAGCTTGGGGCGGGATGCTGCATTTCGCCTTAAACGCGAAGCGACAGCATGCGAACGAGCAAATCGGAAAAAGCCGACAAGTGACCGTTCTATTAATTTTTTGGTATATTTAAAAAGGTTTCAGTTTCTTTTAAATAAATGTAAATATTAAAACATCACAAAACAATGGGGAAAAAATACAGGTTTACTGATGAATTATTGAAATTACTGATTCATATCTTTTGAAATATTAATAATAATTATGGGTCAAGACCATACATACTGTAGACATCCGGTCTGAGTGAGCGCCGAATCCACGTAGAGTCTAAGCGCCACTCGAAAGTCCTCCAACTCGTCCTCCAGCACGGACAACTGCCTCTGCACGATCAGGACGTGCTGGCCCAGACATGGCGTTCCCACGGCGACCGCTCATTATCATAGTCGTGGGCCAAAACATGGTGACGCTGCTTACCAGTTTGCTCTCGGGGACCTCGTCTTCCAGGGGCTCCAGACGAATCTCCTGGTGGAAGGACGCCACGTTGGTTGACGGCCCCCCATGATCGGTCGGGACCGGTCCCGACCGATCATTGGGGGGGGGGGGGGGGGATCTCATTTAAAGAGCGGAACTCGGAGGAACCTTCTGTTCCAGGCGGTCGATCAGCTTTTGGAGTCTGTTGACTTGGACCGTCCAGTGGTTCTCCTCGTCGTAAGCGCCTGCCAGATAAGGTTGTTTTAATTTCTTTTGTTTTTTTTCGGGTATTTCAGTGACCGATCTTGTTTCAGCAGGTGGACCTGAGTTGACGAGACTCAAGATGGGGTTGCTGGGGGACAGGCTGTTGTTCCTCTGGAGTCTTCGATTGGAGCGGCGGCCCGACCACTGGATGGACAGAACTTCGGGTTTGGCTGGACCTTGTCTAGAATGACACATTTTTTTGTTTTTTGCTTTCATTTGTTAAACAATCCCTCAAGTTCAATCAATGTGTCATGTGATTGACTACTTAGATGCAAATTTATGAACCAGTGACAAGTGACATTCACCAGCATTGACGTAGGCGGAGGTGCTTAAGCGCGCGCCTGTGTCCGCCCACGCCGTCTTTGCTGCCCTGAGGCAAGACTCGGAGACCAATCGGGGAAATATATATATATATTTTTTTTTCTTTAAAGGAAAGGGCAACGAGAGGTTTTCAATGTGGGATTTTCACACATCTCAACGTGACCGTGAAAAGCACTTTTAAGCCTCTAACGTCTTCTCACAAGTACACAGCCGTCATTTTTTGGGGTTTTTTTTGCCGAGTGTGTATTGGCGCCTCTTCTCAGACGAAAAGTGACAGCCAGAAAAACGTCATGGCAACCCCTCGTATATATTTACTAACATGAATAGCAATAATAACGGATTCATACTAAATCATGAGGGGTGCTGGAGCCTATCCCAGCTAATTATGAGTACCAGGCAGCCAATCACGGCACAACAAATTCAGTCTCACAAACAGGGCAATTTAGAGTGTTTAAACAGCTAGCCTAGTATGCATTTTTGGGGGGATTTGGGAGAAAACTGGAGTACCCCTAGAAAACCCATGCAAGCCTAGGAAGAACATGCAAACTCCTCATAGGAAGATGCCGAATAGGAATTGAATACATGACCACTCGTCCTCAGTATTGATTTTCTTAAAAAAT
This sequence comes from Stigmatopora nigra, assembly GCF_051989575.1. NCBI lineage: Eukaryota > Metazoa > Chordata > Actinopteri > Syngnathiformes > Syngnathidae > Stigmatopora > Stigmatopora nigra. The sequence goes on along the minus strand of NC_135528.1, from coordinate 3,674,427 downwards.
GAAGAAAAAAAATGAAAATGGTGAAACAAAAGTGTGATGTATGATTTTTTTTGTCGTCCCCCCCCCCCCACTAACTTTTCCCGTCGCGTCTGCTCAGCAGTGGTCTCCATAGCGCACTCCAACGAGCTCTGCAGGGACTTGAGCTGATTGGTCGTCTCTTTCAGCAAGAAGCGAGTCACAAACTGCTCCAGGTGGGTGGACTCTTGATAATCCTGTCGCCCAAAACAATAATAATTAGCACCAAAAAAACAACAACAACAAAGCAAAAAAAGAATAAGAGCGAGGGAGGACAGCCTGTCGACTTACCGTCAATTGTCAACTCATTGGAGCCGTCCACTACTAATGCACATTTTGCCCAGCAGATAATATATATTTCAATTATATTATTAATATTGCAAGGCAATTGGAAATAGCAACCCATATAATCCCCACAGATAACCGCCACAAACATCAATGCTAGTCATGGAAAGCAGGCTACCTAGAACCTGTATCCACTGCTAAAGGATTAGCGCACCAGCTAAACTAGGGGTGGGCAAACTTTTGGGCCCGGGGGCCATATTGACTATAAAAATTTGACAGGTGGGCCGGGTCAGCACAAGATATGATACATATAAAAAAGTATATCCGTTAACAGTACATATGAAACATAAACAGAGAAAAAGGACTAAAGTATTCACATACTACATAAACGCACGTTCTGGAGCGAACAGCCGGCACTCAGCGGGCGACAAAGCGCAAAAGGTCAGCGCTTGTCCGGCGCACGCCACCTCCCACCGCGCTGGCTTTTGTCCGGACGGCACTTTTATTTTCATTCACACAAAGGTCAAAAAGGGATAAGAGAAATTGGACTTCAAAATGCTGGCCGTATTTGTTCACTTAGCACAGACTCAGATGATGAGTGATGAGTATGTTTATACATGAGACATTTTTTTCTCTTTATGTTTCATATGTACTGTTAACGGATGCACTTTGTATCTTTGTATCATATCTTGTGCTGACCCGGCCCATCTGTCAAATTTTTAATGTCAATGTGGCCCCCGGGCCCAAAAGTTTGCCCACCCCTGACTTAGCCGCTAGAGATGAACCCAAAATGTCCTAACTGCAAGTCTATTTCATTTAAAGCTCTCCCACCTTTTTTGTCTTATCCATGGCCTTGAGAATGGAAACGTTGAGGTCTTCCAACGCTGCCAAAACATTCTTGTACTCCCCGAGATGCTGCGAGAAGTACTCTTAAACATAAAACACACCCCATCACACACAAACACACACACACACATGAAAGATGCTGTGACATCCACAAACATGACAAAACGGCTGCAGGTGCCGGTCAGAAATAGCATCGGTTTAGAAAACAAAATCAGCGTCACCTTACCGCACAGTTCATCCGTGTCCACATTGCTGGGGCAGAGACAAAATAAGGCAAAGAAAAGATAACAAAGTCAATTTGAGTTTATTTCTTTTTTTTTTTAAATATATACACATATACATACATACATATATATATATATATATATATATATATATATATATATATATATATATATATATATATATATATATATATATATATATATATATATATATATATATATATATATATATATATATATATATATATATATATATATATATATATATATATATATATATATATATATATATATATATATATATATATATATATATATATATATATATATATATATATATATATATATATATGTATGTATATATACACATACACATATATATATAATTGTACACATGCATATGGCATAGTTTTGTGGATTTTTCTGAATTTGACAGAGACTCACTCGGTGTGATGCGTGTCGATGGCGTGGAAGAGCTCCCGGAGCTCTTCTGGCGTCAGGACGCCATCGGAAAAGTAGGCCTTGAACTCGTCAAAGGACAGTTTGCCGTCGTCTGTAGATCAAGAAAGAAATCCGCTCCAAAAATGGCTGCAATTCCTTGAAAAAGCACCGTAACCGTCGTCATTTAGCGCAGAAGATGAAGAATATATGCGCGTGAGCACTGTTTTATCTTCAAGTTCAGGAAATGCATTGGTGCTTGCTGATCTGTATGTGATTCTATTCTTCTAATCTAACAAAGGGTATTTTTCACGCCTCGGTCGATAATAATTAACACGTATTTTCCCAAAGAATGCCAATTTTAGAACGCCAAAAGTGTGGTGAGAGACAAAAACATGCTAGGCTAGCTGGTTGAACACTCTAAATTGCCCCTAGGTCTCGTAAATATGAATGAGCTCTAACCCTTGTATCTCTTTTGAAATTTTAATGATTTAATTACATTACATTTGTTTAGTATTATTTTGTTAATACTATTTTATGTACTTATAACTGGTCCAATGCATTCTATATTTTGTTCATGTAAATTCACACATTTAGGGGCTAATCATTCCTCTTTCTTTTATTGTCTTGATTGAATGAGATTATTTTGATTTTTTAGTTGACTATATTAGATATATTTTTCTTCCTCAATTGTTGTTGTCTATAATCTCTTTATTACAAACTCCATTTCTGCTCTCCGGTCACTCCACTGTCTCCATGGAAACCGTTCATCAGCAGGGAATCGACGTCGAAACGTCGCCGACATTATTTTTTTTTTCTTCCGTCGTCACGACAAGAAAAATTAACCTTGGAAATATTTACCGTTTTTATCTGCTCGCCGTAAAATCTGGAAAAAAACAAAAGAAATTAAGCCAAGTTGATTATTAAGCACTATTTTGCCATTGACGGCAATAAACGTCCAATATTATTGGGAGGTCTAGGAGCACTCTGATGGACCTCTATCGTCGTCAATGGCACAAAAACGTTCCTTTATCTGGATGTAATTAATAACTATAAAAGATATTTAAAATATATATATTTTTCCATTAAATAACTTCATGTTTTTTTAAAGATAGTAATTGAACATTAATAGACTTACATCAATAAAAATGGACATTCCTTTTTTAAGCTCCATTGGGATATCGGATTCTTCGCATAATGTTGCCACTTCCTCCGAAAAATCCATCATAAAAAGATCAAATATTGTTTGCGTCCTCTTGAAAAGTGCGCAGGAATGCCAATGAATGAATGAGTGAATGTGCTTTGCTCCTGGCCAGCAAGCAGTCAAGTTATCAAAAACCAGCCCTAACTACTTCCGGTTTGAGTGAATTTCAGTGCAAAAGACCGTATTTAACAAGGGGGGGTTCTCTTATTTTGATAGTTATGCGTTTAAAAATTGTTTGGTTCATGCTAGCTTAATCCAAAAAGGGCAGCTTGTTGCTACTATTCGGGGTAGAATCTAACAATATTTTCAGTATTTTGACCCAAATTTCACCTTTTAATCCTTTTACATTGACGATTTAACAACTTCCCGTGACAAACCAGGACTTTACGTCTGTTTTAATGCAATTTCTTCCCAAATAGCGTTTAGTTTTTCATTTCTCATCATAATAAACCATTTTTATCTTTCCAAAATGAATATTTTTTTCCAGGTTTTCTTTATTTTTCCATGTATCACATTTTTCCAATGAAAGTAAAATCATAAACACGACTCGGAATGAATGAATCATAAGGGATTACAATACCGCCACCTGGTGGACATATTTATGTTTTCAAAAAAATAATTTACTTTCATCAGAACTCCACCTGGGCTTATTTTATAAACTCCAAGAAAAGATTTTACTTATTGATACTTTGTAAAGCCTTTGAACGAAAACTGGATGACACGGTGGTAGGAGGACGAATAAACCCGGTTTGTTTGTTTGGTTTAATTCATTTTTTTCAGGAAAGTAAAAAGTTACAGAATTCCCTCGCTGATTTTCAATAGCTTAATATCAAGTATGAATCATTAATAATAGAAAAGTAGATATATGATATGCATTTAATGCGCTAATCCTCATAAAGGTTGTGGGGGGTGCTGGAGCTGAGTTCAGTAATCTAATGCCAGCCAATCACCAGATGTTGGCTATAAAGACTCGTCATCGGGCATGGTTCTTCCGCTTGTGAGGAGGTTCTCCATCTGTTGCGAGAGGGTTCGTTAGTCAACATTCGTCATCATTTGTTACCGTCGATGGCGACTTTCTCACGTTTTCGCTGCTCTCGGAGCTTTCTCTGCTCTCGGAGCTTCCGACTAAAAAAGAATCAAAGATTGCCACTTCCTGTTGTCAAGCACCACTTCCTATTGTCCACTTACCTGAATCAACGAGTGAAGATTTTGAAGATTTTGAAGATTTTGAAGATTGCGAAGATTGCGAAGATTCTTTCAGCGTGACTGTAAGAAGAATCAAATTAAAAAAATTAAAAAAAAGCTAAATACCAAGACAGGGATAGACATCCAATTTATTTTAACACTAAAGAATTGGACGTCTTGAATAAGAGTTAAGAAAATGTGTGGCCATTACCTTTCTCACTGTTAAAAAGTTCAACATCCGTTCCTGGGACAAAAAAACAACATCATTATTATGTGGACTAAAAATATGTCGTAATAAGTTTTTGAGAAATTACCTTTGGTGGGAACTTTACTTGCAGCACCTGAAAAAGAAAATGACAATGATGGATTTGGGTTATGATTTTGTCCACCCGCATCCACTTACCACTGTTGCATTTCCTTAGACGGCACCAGATCAGCAAACCGACACAAAGGGCGACGACCGCCAGCCCCACGGACACGCCCACGGCTCCCGTCACTTCCAGGCAGGGTTTCCCCAAAATCCCGCCATCTGTAAGATAAACATTTCTTCAACGCTCAGTCGGTACAAATACTTCATTGCCGCCTCACCCCAAATCTCTTCCACGTAAAGGTCAGAAGGCGAATGTCGCAGAACGCAGGTGAAGCAGGCGCAGTCGCTTTGGAGTATCTCCACACTGGCCCCGCTCTGGAAGGTCGAATCGTGGTTGGGCCGTACGCCCGTGGACACCACGCCGTCCTCTCTGACCAGCGTGCGGCCGTCGCGCCGGATCTCCAGGCTTACGTCCTTGTGGAGGAAACTGCTAGCGTGGCAGCTCAACACCACCGTGCCGCTCTCGGAAGGGGACATTTTACCGAAGATCTCAACGGATGGTGCCGCTAAAACAAAAAAAAAGGACGACTTTTAATGGCCACGGGATTTCCGCCTGACTAGAGTGGGACGGCGTACGTACGTGGGGTTGATACATGCTTGCGCTTGGACTGCAGGAAGCGCTCGATCCAGGTGATACACTCCTTCTTTAGGTACCCGTGGGTGTACGTCCTAAGAAGTTCCATGCCGTCCCATCTCCTCTTGGACTCCTCCGCCGCTTTGACCGCCGCCACCCACTCGGAATGTGTATTGTTGAAGGACAGGAAGTCTTCCCCGTCGTAGCTATATTGGTCCACGGCGCTGTGGAAGACCACGTTTCCGTCGGGCAACAGTTCTCCGTAGCAACCGTGACGCCATTGGAGGACGTGGATATCTGGGGGTGGGGGAGCCACGGCGGCGGAGTGTTAGCGAGCGGTCGAGGTTGACCGGCGAGCGTCCTACCAGAGGAGTTGTGTCCAAAACGTTTGCGTACAATGTCCACGTTGGCGTCGAACCACCGCTCTTTGATTTTCCGAGACATGCTGCCTTGCTCCCAGTATTTGGGCTCCATCTGGTGTTGGATCCAGGGCTGCTTGGGTATTTTCTTCTGTATCTCACTATCGTAGTAGTCGATAATCTGACCGTCTAGTATGCCCATGGCGGTGAATTGATGAGTGCTGGGAATTTTCTGCGCTGCCTTTGACAGCCCCGTATAAATGTACATCAGGCTGTGAATCTCTGTCAACAAAAATGGTGTCAGGGTGATTTCAAAATGTGCCTGTTTTGTGTGACACAATATAAACGTCACCTCCTACTAGCATACCGTCTCACTCTGAATGTTTTTTTTTTAGGGCATGTACATTGTTTGGATCAAGATTTGGCTTTTAGCCATGGAATTTTCAGTTTGACACGAACAGTGAAAAAACCGGAATGTCTGGCTCACAACGTCGCAAACAAACACACAACTTATTTATTAATTGTATTTATTTGTGTACATTACGGTGAAAGCTTTAAATCTCATTTTACTTGTATAACGACAATAAAAGCATTCAATTCCATTCAAATTGTCAATAAATACCAACAATAACAAGGACAACTAACAACAACAACTCACCTGCTTTTATAACGAGCAGAGACCAGCTTAGGATGACGAACAGATGTAGAAACATTTTGGTCTTCATTTTCAGGACTGTAAAGAGCCGATTCTTTTGCTGAATTCTTGCCGAACATCCATATACCGCCGTGAGAGTCTCGGAGTCTCTGTGTTTCGTATTTTCTGTTTCGATCTTTAAATCTCTCCTGTGAACAAACCGGAAAAAAAAACAATATTTACTCCGCCTCTAGTTGGCAATCCAACTGGTCGTTCTCCATGCTTGGTGGTTAGTTTTAAATGCGAAGAATTTGTGCCCAACCTTACCCTGCCAATTATATATATATATTTTTTTTATCTTGGATAGGCTCTAGGGCAGGCATGTCCAAAGTCCGGCCCGCGGGCCAAATAAGGCCCGTGGACAAATTTTTACCGGCCCACGGCCTCTATCATGAAATCAATAATACACGGCCCGCCAGCACTGTTGACCACAGTATAAAATAAATGTGTACAAAAAGCTATTTTTCACTTCACCAGAAGATGGCAGTAGCCCCGTGGCCGCACTCTGGCCGCCGTGACCCTTTCGTCATTGTTTCAGCCCAGCCCATTTCTAACATGTAAACAAAAAAAAGAAAGTTGACCGGGAGGGCCGCCGCATCCAGGAGAAGTGGAAATTTGAGTATTTTTTCACTGAAATACGAAACAACTGTGTCTGCCTAATTTGCCAAGAGACTGTGGCTGTTTTCAAGGAATTCAACATTAAGAGGCACTACCAGACGAAACATGCTAGCTACGACAAGCTAACTGGGAACGAACGCGGTGAAAAAGTGAAGCAACTGGAAGCTGTTTTAACGGCACAGCAAAGCTTTTTCACAAGAGCCCGTGAGTCAAATGAAAATGCCACAAAGGCAAGCTACGAAGTGGCAACGCTAATTGCAAAGCACTGCAAACCTTTCAGTGACGGTGAATTTATTAAAGACTGTGTAATGAAAATGGTTGAGAAAATTTGTCCCGCGAAGAAGCAAGAGTTTGCCAATATTTGCCTGGCTCGTAATACTGTAGCACGGAGAATTGAAGACGTTTCATTAGATATTAAGAGACAGTTAGAGGCAAAAGGAACTGAGTTTGACTTTTTCTCGTTAGCGTGCGATGAAGACCTGGACTACATACTGCAGTCAAGATCCCAGTATCACCCTTCACATTAGTGCAGGCAAGATATTTGTTAAGTCCTCTGAGTTGAATAAATTCTTAAATCTCAGTTCATTATTTTTTTTGTGATGGTCAAAATCACAGTTTGAATATGCAGTGATCATTGTTTTGTTTTCAACACTGTTCCTACAGTGAGCATATAATAGTGAATAATATGTGATGTTTCACATGAACTTAGATATCCTTGATAGTTTTCTTAATTTTTTGTGGTTTTTGATTTCGGTAAAAACCTAAATGTAAAAAAAATGTAAAAGTAAAAGTATGCCATTTGTAATTAAAAAAAAAATCCCAAAAAGCTAATTTGCATTTAATGTTAATGGTTCAAAGAATGTCAGGCTAAAAGTCGGCCCGCACACATTTTCACCTTACCAAATCTGGCCCTCTTTGCAAAAAGTTTGGACACCCCTGCTCTAGGGGGTGTGCTAGAGTCTAGCACATCAGGGAGGAGTCTGTTCAGAACAAGAAGTCATATTGCAGGTTATTTATTCATAACTTATTCACGTCACTTTCCTTCGGCTAAGGCACCAAGATCCTTCCAATGTGACTTTATTGAACACACGTCATGGTTCAAGATGTTGATTTTATTTGTCCTGGCTGTCCACATTCAAAGCGTCCAGTCCGGTAAGTCAATTTTCTCCAATATTTTGTCGTCTTCAAATACTGTCGTGGATGTTAAATTGTTCCCTCAAGACTTCAGGAGAAACGGGGTATCACAGCAGAGCTGCAATGTCGTCTTTTGCCGGGGCACGGGGTTTGTATTCAAAGATAGAAGTCGTCAAAAGAAATCACCTGGGTGTCAGTGGGAGTTTTTTTTTTTTTTTTTAGCAATTTCATGAAATCTGACGTCTAGCGCCGTCAATGGCAGCCACGTCCTAAAATGGACTCCATTTCTGGTGGAAAACAAATTGGTATTTTGCATTTCCCAAATAGCTGCTTGTCAAATGAAAGGCAGAAAAATGAGGTTCAACTGGGTCAAAAGTTCCCAGTTTGGAAAATGGGATGATGACAGAATTTGGCCATTTAGATCAAGGAATGTTTTTGCTTTTTATTTCAGGGTTCCACGCACTGCAGTATATCGACATAGTGTCATATCAAATTCCGAAAATCCCAGAATACTTGAGCGTCGCTTACGTTGACGGCGTGCAGATCACTCACTACGACAGCAAGAGCGGGAAATCAAGTCCCAAACAGGATTGGGTGAACAAGATCACAACCCAGGATCCAGATTACTGGAGGAGGGCCACAGATATGTGTTCTGACAATCGTTGGGTCGCCAAAGTCAACCTTGAAATTGCTAATGAGCGCTTCAACCGAAGCGGAGGCGAGTTGCCGTCCCGCTATGGAGCGTTTTTGACACCTTTTTTTGAGCAGACGTCTCCTTATTTGCGTGCTTTTCTCTCACAGGCGTTCACACGATCCAGCGAATGTCTGGCTGCCAATGGAACGACGAGACCGGCGAGGTTGTCGGTTGGGAACACTACGCTTACGACGGAGAAGACTTCATATCGTTAGATTTGAAGGAATGGAGATGGCTTGCGTTCAAACCGCAAGCGCTCGTCACCAAACACAAATTGGAACAATTTGATCTTGGACATAAAAAGTATTACTACACTGAAATTTGTCCCTATTACTTGAAGGCGCATGTGAGCAACGGGAAGGCCTTCCTCGCGAGAACAGGTAGTACAATCTTAACCAATCGACGTTGTTTCCGACCCCAACTTTTTGCTCCCCTCTTCTTGGTCCCTCCCCCTCGCCCGCACGGCAGTGCTTCCGCGCCTGTCCCTGCTGAAGAAGACGTCGTGGTCTCCGGTGACCTGCCACGCCACAGGTTTCTACCCCAGGGACGCCGTCATGTTCTGGCAGAAGGACGGTCGGCAAATCTTTGAGGACGTGGAGAGGGAAGAGACGCTGCCCAACCACGACGGGACCTTCCAGGTCGCCGCCCACCTCAAAGCGGTGGACCCCAGCGCCCGATACGAGTGTGTCTTCCAGCTGTTCGGCGTCCCGGATGACATCGTCGTCCCGCTGGACGACAGCGTCCTCCTAAGCAACGAGCGTATCGAAGGTGAGCCGCATGCCTCCATCCGTCCGTCCTCGTCCGAAACACACAAAGCGGAAGAAAGGAAGAAGATTCCGACCGTCACCATCGTGTTGACGGGCGTCGTTTTGGCCTTCGTGATCGTTGGCGCCATCGTCTTGATCTTGGCCATCGTCTACCAATTCATAAAAGGTGAGGGACGTTTGCTTTTTCAGTAACTTTTTCGTGTCTTTTGCTTGCAGTCAAATATGCGCAAGCTCGGAAGTAAAGCTTTTCCGTGGAGTTAAAAAAAATAATTCCAGCCGGGATTCTGATGAAACTAAATTATTTTTTTATTTATTTGCCTCACGACAACTTTCCTGAAGATGTCATAAGAACTATGCTCGATGACGAGTCTTTACAACCAACATCTGTTCCTGAACTCAGCTTGGATAGGCTCCAGCACCCCCTGCAACCCTCATGAGAATAAGCACACTAAATGCATACAGCTATATCATTTGTCTTCTTTTCTATTTCAATGATTAGCTATTCTCAAATGACTTGATTTAATGTGACATCTACGTATTTGTTTTATTTTTACATTTTCATTAGGGTTAAAGGTTTTAAGTGTCAACTTTTCATTTACTATCCATTGTTATATTGCTGTCCTTGAACGGGTTTCATCAGTCCCACTCCATTGTACCATTTATTTTAGATGTTGTCTATTTTGCTTACTAAAACTGTATAAACAAAAACTCTTGATTTCGCCCCCATCTTGTAATGAATAAACGTACACATGGTAAATCACATTGTATGATATTTAATTTATTAGCAGGTAATGGAGGGGCTACGTCTTTCAACATGACAATGATTCCAAAACATAGCATTTCATTGTGAACGCCACTATAATGTTGTTTAGCAGGCAGTTGCTCCGTAGACGTAGATCTTACTATTTACCCCAAACAGAATTCTTACCGGCTAAATAGCCATTAGGGGCCACATAAACTATTTGACCGTTTACCGGCTAAATAGCCCTTGGGTTACCGGGTAAGTAGCCACTGCCTTTTTTTACATTCACCGATTGTCAAAATTCCAACTTTCTGTCGTTGCAAAAACGCAACAGACTCCATGGAAACGCTAGCAAGCTTGCGTGCGCTCTGGCTAACTAGCTAAGCTAACACAGTTTGTCTTCGTTTCGGCTCAAGATATTTTCTTTTCCGACTCTTTTCTAAACAAAGATGAATCTAACTCCAGATGCACGAACGAGGTAATGTTTTCTCGCCGTTGTATTGGCGTTCGTGCCCCGCAGAAGGCCGTCAATGTTCGCCGAGCTAATTAGCCGAGCGAAACACGCCCCACTCACTTTTGTTTTTGTTTCTGAAATAAGTCCAAATATAAGAACAATGAGCAAAGTGACCCATGGTCTGACCACCAGAAAAGGGGGTCCAGTAAATTCGATACGATCCGTTGTACGCTTTTAGCTGCCTCATTGCGTGCCTATTCAAAAAATGTCTTTCAGCAGAAACATTTTTACGTCTATCAATGAAAAAAAATTATGGCTCCGAACTAAATGGCTTCGGAGTTATGGTTTGGCCCGCAGTTTGCTAGTAGGCGACCCCTAATCTGGAAGGCCATGTTATTGAAACATTGATGTGAACTTGGACGGTCGCCCTTCTCCCGTTGTTTTTGTTTTCAGGGACAACCAGACCAGGAGGATCCAGGAGAACATCAACAACGTGGAGAAGCACTTTGGCGAACTATGCTCCTTGTTCGGCGCGTACGGCCTCAAGACCGCCAGGATCCGCGACAAGGCCGACTCGCTTGTGCGAGAAATCGCCGAATACGCCGACACAGAGACGCCGGGGCTCAAGAAAGGCATGAAATGTTATGCCGATCATCTGGCCAAGATTCAGGACTACCGGCACGCCGAGGTCCGTTCGTTCGTACGGACGAGCAAGCGAATCGCCGGACATCTATTCCTGACCCGTCTGCTTTCAGGTGGAGCGACTTGAGGCCAAGGTCATCGAACCTCTCAAAGGCTACGGCGTTTTGGTGCGACGCAAACGGGTGAGTGCCGCCGCCTCATTAGCTTTTAGCATTAGCAAGGCGACCTTGACGGCGCCGTGGTGCAGGAGGACGTGAAGTTGGCCTGCAGCGCCAGGACGCGCGAATCCAAGCAGATGCAGCAGCTAGAACAAACTCGACAGCGTAACCCTGGCGACCGGCAGATCATTGTATCCTTTTCCGCCGAGCATTCCGCATACGCTTTTTTGGCTTTGGGATCTCTTTCCTTAACCTCGCTTCCAGTCCCAGGTGCGTCAACGAATCCTTCCGTGTGAGGAATAACATGATGATGATGATGATGGTGGTGTGCATCAGGCCGAGAGCGAGTTGCAGCGAGCCACCTTGGACGCCGCTCGAACCACGCGGCAGCTAGAAGAGACCATTGATGACTTTGAGAAGCAAAAGATTCAAGATATCAAGGTAGGAGACCAGCGCCGACCTTCCCTGACCGCTCTGTATCACCACCGGTGTCTTTTTTCAGAGGATCCTGTGTGACTTTGCACGTGTGGAGATGACCTTCCACGCCAAAGCCTTGGAGCTCTACACGATGGCCTACCAGAGCATTCACGACGTGGACGAGGATGATGACCTCGAGGTTGGTCCCGAGGCGACCCGGCCTATGATTGGACGGCGTGGGGTCGTGACGATTGCGGCATTTTTTTTCAGGTGTTCAGGAGCTCGCTGCACCCGCCCGACTATCCGCTGCGCTCAGGCGTGATGCGCGCTAACTCTCGGGCTTCCTTGGATGGGACCGCCTCCTCCTTCCTGACCTCGACGGCGGCGTTTCAGGTAGACCCCGCCCGTCAAGTTATACCCGCCGCCCGTCTTAGATTGCGTCACTTGCCCTTGCTACAGAGGGCCTTAGGACGGCAGACCGAAGAAGAGGGAGACTCAGATGAAGACGAGGAAGAGGATGAGGAGGAAGAAGAAGAAGAAGAGTCTGACGAGGAAACTCCATGACATTGTGCCATAATAAAAAACATTTCATTTGTACCCATACAAGTACACATTGAGGAATTCACCTTGCTAGTTTTTTTTTTATACAATTCAGTATTGTGATTGTTATACTGCATTTTGTTCTGTCATGAAACTATGTGTCAGATGTTATGATTCAACAATACAAAAATGAATTCCATGGCCGCCATTGATGGTGCTAAGATAGCCAATCGAATATTCAAAAAAATATTCACATACCTGTCAACCTCGAACCATTTGTGATCTTACCAAATTTTGTTTTCGCCCTTACATATATGTATAAATACATGGAAAATCTTACCACTTTACTTTTTTGTAAAAAATCACGAACAACAAGTAGACATAAACATGAAAGTAAACATAAACAAGGGAACAGGAAACGGAAATCACATGGTGAAAGTGTTACAAAACGAAATGTTTATCATGATCTTTTTTTTTTAGCCAATCAGAGGCGCCGGTACATATATCACTTGGCAGACATGCGTTTCCGGGAAGAAACAATGGCGGATGGTGAAAAATGGCTAGAAAGTGCCTTAATTTATTTTTTTTTCTCAAAATCACCGTTTAGCGTACCATTTTCATGTGTACAGCGTACCAATATAAAAATGGGCTTTCAGTTGTACCAATTACGGCGAGAACGTACCAGTTGACAGGTATGTATTCACAACAGATTGTACATCAAGAAACGTCAGTGGCATTCATAGCCAGTCTTCAGTATAAATACATTTAATACCTATTGTTGTCAATGAGACAGAATGAAACAAAAACATTTCCTGAAATCCAAAATAAATGACAAAATGTTCTTTACTCATACATTGTTTAAAGAAAATCATGGTTTTATTTTATAAACCGTGACATTTCGAGAAAGGGAAAGAGTCATTCATTTTCTTTATCTAAAACGTATTTACTAATGTAACAAGAAAAGTTATTTCCTTATACTTATTTAGGTATGTAAGAAGATGTATTTCCTTATACTACTACTATTTATCGGAATTGGGACTAAAAGATTCCTTGTACGCATGCGCGTCGTGACGTGATGACGAAACCAGGAAGTGGCCGTGTTTACCTCGGGGTTTTGTGTTGAAAATGGCGGCGGCGGCGGTGAAGGGTGAGGAGAGGCCAACGCGACGGTGGCGAGGGCGAAGGAAAAGCCGCCTGAGGGAAGCCGTCGAGCGACAACTGGCGGCGGCGACGGAGCGCGTCTTGCGGCTGCTGGAGGAGCGACCCAGCCCGGACGCACGCCACCTTAGGCGAATGCTCGCCGACGCACTCGCCGCTGCCGTCGACCCCATTTTCAGCGAGTATGAGGCAGGAGCGCGAGCCCGAGCGCCTGCGGGGGAAGGAGAAGCACAGACGGAAGGTCAGTACTCGTTGGCTCCCATTGACAACACAGAATAACTGACAGAGAATAACCAAATGTCAGCCAGCCTTCTACTCCAAATATAATGGAGGTCATGAAAAGACCCAATTTGGACACACTCCCATCAATTCAATTATAAAAAGGAAGTCCTAACTAGTTTATTTGTCATTTTATTTTTAGGGCTATGGTAAAATTACCCTGCTATTTACTCGCTATCTCCCATTGACAGCAAGAGATGACCAAACTATTTACGACTGAAAAGTGCACACAAGTAATGAGATGTCTTCTCCCTTTCAGAGGCCGAGTCGCACACGACGTTGGCGGACTCGGGCGAGGGGCACCGCTGCCGAGCGTGCGGCAAATCCTTCCGCGGAGGAAGTTTCCTCCTCAAGCATGTTGCCAAACACACCCGGGAGGAGGCGCCCGCCTGCGGCCTCTGCGGCGAGCGCCCGGGCTCCGGCGTCCTTCTTCGTCGACACCTGCAAAGGCACCGCGATCTCGGCAGGACGTGCGACGTTTGCGGCAAGAAGTTCCCCTCGGTGGGGGCGCTGGAAACGCACCGCCGGCTTCACACGGGTGAAAAGCCCTTCTCGTGCCTAACTTGTGGGAAAAGCTTCAATCAGAAGGGAAACATGATGACGCATGTGCGGATGCACTGCCACCCCGGTGCGCAGGTGGGCGCTGTGCTTTGTAGTGATTTTTTTTCCAACTGGGAAAGGTTTGTTAGGCTTCAGACTGAAGACTTTGTTTGTTCCACTTGTGCCCTTCAGACCGCCGACGCGGACGACGACATGGAAAGTGGGCGGGGCTACCACTCTCCACTAGAGGAAGACCGCAAGCCGTCCAGCCTGGACCTCCATAAGGACATGCCGGACTGCCCAAGGGACGCCGTGCAAGTTTTTGTTCCGGAAAACGGCACCCTCCCGTCCAAGGTGGCGAGCAAGTCTCTGCCGTGCAAGGAGTGCGGCAAAGCCTTTCCCGGCAAGAGGTTGCTGGACCGCCACGCCCGGCTGCACACGGGCGAGCGGCCTTTCATCTGCGAGTTCTGCGGCAAGACCTTCGGAGAAAAGGCGGTCCTCAAGCGCCACCTCAAACGGCATGTGGGTGGCGGGCCCCGCCTCCACGGCTGCGCCACCTGCGGTAAGACTTTCGCCACCAGCCAACACCTCCACGTTCACCAAAGGATCCACACGGGAGAGAAACCTTACGTCTGCCGGACTTGCGGCAAGTGCTTCCGGCAAGCGGGCAACCTGTCGGCGCACGCCAAGATCCACACGGGCGAGAAGGCCTTTGTCTGCAGCTTGTGCGGGAAGAGCTTCCGCCAAAAGATCTCGCTGGAGACGCACGAGCGCTTCCACCGGAAAGAGCAAGCTTTTGCTTGTTCCGACTGCCCCAAACGCTTCGTGCAGAAGGCGGACCTGAAACGCCACGCGCTGACGCACTCGGGCGAGAAGCCGCACGCCTGCCGCCTCTGCAACAAGCGTTACCAGGAAAAGCGCTCGCTGGAAGCACACGCCAAGGCGCACGCCGCCGCCCCCCACGACACTACTCTCGTCTCCGTTGACGACGGGCGCTCGCCATCTAAAAATCTTGCGGTGGGGGAATAATTCATTGGGCTTGACTCTGATTAACATGTCCTCTGGTACATTCAGTTCTACCTGATTGCTGTTGTTGTTAGTGTTTTTAATAGCAGTCAAAATGACAAGAAGCACATTGAAACTTTCATCTATCGTTTCAGTGGAGGTAACTAATTTAATAAACAAGTCATTTGATTGACAACACTTGCAATTAGTGTTATCCTTAGCAAAAAAATTCAAAACACTTAATTTTTGACATATTTAACTCATTTCCGTTCACCACACAACATTTGGGAATACAAGTTGTTCATGTTTATAAGGTAATGTTTTCACCCAATGTCCATATTGTTATTAACTGTCGTTTTTAATTTCATACCTGTCAACTGGTACGTTCTCGCCGTAATTGGTACAACTGAAAGCCCATTTTTATATTGGTACGCTGTACACATGAAAATGGTACGCTAAACGGTGATTTTGAGAAAAAAAAATAAATTAAGGCTGCGGCACTTTCTAGCCATTTTTCACCATCCGCCATTGTTTCTTCCCGGAAACGCATGTCTGCCAAGTGATATATGTACCGGCGCCTCTGATTGGCTAAAAAAAAAAGATCATGATAAACATTTCGTTTTGTAACACTTTCACCATGTGATTTCCGTTTCCTGTTCCCTTGTTTATGTTTACTTTCATTTTCACTTGTTGTTCGTGATTTTTTACAAAAAAGTAAAGTGGTAAGATTTTCCATGTATTTATACATATATGTAAGGGCGAAAACAAAATTTGGTAAGATCACAAATGGTTCGAGGTTGACAGGTATGTAATTTATTTTATGTTTGTTTTTCAGTTGTCTGAACGAGCACGTTGGTGAAACGTGACGTTCTCTCTGTCAATACGCCGCAACGTTATTGGCAGCACACCCCGTCAATCATCTGGATGTCTGCTGCCTTTAGCCAATCGGCGCCGGGTTAGCAAGCGAAGGCGGGACTTTTCTAGGAAGCCATTTCCTCGTTGCTAATAGGCGAACTGACTAGCAAGCTAAGGCGAACCTGCGTGGAGAAGGAAGCGCCCCTCCGAGACGTCCATCGACGTCAGACTCGTGGGAGCTTCCTGAAATGATCGCCGACCTTGTGGAATAGGCTGCACCATGAGTCTAGATGTTCTGTGTGATTTGGACGTCGGACGATTCTTTGCCGACAATCTGCTAACGAGCGAGGACTGGGGTGAGTCGTTCGATTCACGCCGAAAAAAGCCGAGTAACGGCTTCGTTAATTCGCTCTTTCACGCTCCAAAGTCAATGTGCTTTTTTTCTATGGCAACTGAAAGCTTCTGGCTGTTTTGAAAAATAAAGCCTCGCTGGTTCCGCCTTCCTTCAACCCGGATGTGGCCACTCGATTAGGGACCCTGCGCTTCATTCTCCTGCATTTCAATATGGCAGATCATAACATAGAATGGAGGGCACGCACCCCTAATCGAGTGATTGATAGGAAGTCCCTCCTGTGATGTGTCTATGAAAAGCTCCCTTTTGTCTTCCAGATGCGTGTTTGTATCGCTGCGAGGGCGACGAGCCGCAATTGGACACGTCGGTACGTCACACCGCCGTCCTTTGCGTGATCACATGACAACCTGTTCATTTTCTCTCGCCAGCCGGACGACGAGCTGTCCCTCACATTGACCTGCGATGCCCCCTCGTCACCATGGCAACACACGTATGAGGACATGCTGACAGGGGCCGATGTCCGTGGCGATGACGGGGAGCCCATGGAGCTGTGTAAGTTTGCAGAAAAGACAAGTGGGCGAGGTTGTTTTTTTTCCCAACCTATTTTCCTGCAGTGTTTCAGGTGAAAGCGGAACCCCCGTCTCCGGTATCGTCGCCGGAAGCTGAGCGGTCCCCGGCGTCGCCATGTGACCCTCTGGTGTGTACGACCCCCCCAACGCCCTTTGTCCATCTGTCTCACTCTTGTTGTGTATGTGTGTGTACCGCAGCTCGTTGTGAAAAACGAAAACCCACCCACGCCTCCCTACGTGCTGGGAGACGTGATGTCGCCCCCTTCGGGCGCCGCGGAGGGGGCGCCGGCGGCCATCTTGACGCCCGACGTTACGTCCAGGGCGCTTTTGGGGGCGCGACTTCCCGCCGTCGTGGCGCCTGTTCAGAAACGGGCCACAGGTAAATGTTTAGATTCTAGCTTAATGTGGTGGGATTTTTTCCATATTTGTAGCCAATTTAAGTTGTGTCCAACTATTTTAAACTGGGAGGGTGGCAGCATGCGGCGATCCATCCCACTGCAAATGGATTGGATGTCTAGTGATTCGCAGGTGCTTTGATAAATAATCTTTAATAGGCTTGAAATATGCTAATGAAAACTTCATTTTAATGACAATACATTAGTTGACCCTACCAACATGGCCGCTCATTCAGTTTTTTTATAGATCTAAAACAATGTTTACTTGAGCTTTTTATATATATTTTTCTATTTAAAAAAAGATGTTTGAACTAAAAACATAGAAAAAAATTGATTTCAAAAATTCAATTATACAATTCTTGATTTTAAAGAGGGAAAATGAGGAAATTTAATATACATCCATACTCCAACTTAATTTGATCCTAAAACAGAAAGTTGGCGGTCATGATTTACTTTCCCGGGCCGCACAAAATGATGCGGCGGGCCAGATTTGGCCCCCGGGCCGCCACTTTGACACCTGTGCTCTATGGTGAATTTACATGAGTTTTCCCCACTAGAAAATGTCCTATTCATTTGAAGTGGGATGGTGGCTAACCCTCTCGCTTCAATTATATTGTGAGTCACCCAATGGATTTTGAATTTCAGGCTGTGAAAATGGCATGGGTGTGCCCCTCCCCACGCTGGAAAGCAAGAAATTTTGTCGTCCCTCCTCGACAAGTGCCTCCCTCCTGGCGGCCAAACCCCCCATCCAGCCCCGCCCAGTCTGCCTGGGGCCGTTGTCCGTTCCCCGTGCGCCCACCGCCAAGACCCTGGTCCTCCACGGACTTCCCGCCATGGATCCGGCGCCACCTGGTGAGAGCCGCGTGCCATTTCCGCTCCCGGAATATTCCAACCGAGCACATTTGACGCCGTCGGCAGTGGTGTGCCTGGCGTCGGGCCCCGCCGTAGTCAAGATGGAGCCCGTCTCCTCAGCCACCAAACCCATCGTCCCGGCCAACGCCACGTCGCCCGCCAACGGCTGCAACGAAGTGGACGTAAGTTCGAGCGCCGCCCACAAGTTTGCTGGCGCTCATTTTGCTCAAGGTTGACTTTTTTTTCCCGCAGATAAAAGTTCTCAAACGACAGCAGAGGATGATCAAGAACCGTGAATCGGCGTGCCAGTCACGCAAGAAGAAGAAAGAGTACGTCCATAACCTGGAGTTCCAACTCAGGGAAGCCCAGCAGGAGAACCAACGACTACGCCGCGAGAACCAGGAGCTCCGCGACAGACTAAGCGGCGACCGGGTACGGTCCCGTCCATTGGCTTCATGGCGAAACGTCGCTACATTTGCCCTTTTTTTCGTCTGCAGGCTGGAGAATCCGCCACCAACAAACGAGCCGCTTGCGTGATGGCCGTCCTTTTCTTTGTCACGTTCAGCTTCGGGCCCGTCAGGTACGAGGAATTTCCCCTCGCCGTCTGGCGGGTCCTTCCATCCGCGGATTTTTGTTTTGCAGCATCTTGGACAGAAAGTGGACCGCGGGCTTCGGGGACGGCACCGGGTCCTTCACGGGTCGACGGCTGCTGGAGATGCAGACGGCGCGGCGGGCGCCGCACCGGCGGGAGGCGGACGACGGGGAGACGGAAGTCTTCGCCACCCGATCCTTTCCCTTCGGGAATGGCAGCTCGGCATTGGGCCCGGCCAATGACGACGACAAGCTGCTGCGCCGTCTGGAGAGATACTTTAACGACACCGTCTGTCCGCGCTTCAACCGCTCCGAGTCGCTGAGGTGTGGGGAGAGAGTCGAGGACGGGCGCCAGTAAACGACCGTCCTGACACCACTTTCCCCTTTTTGTCGGGCAGGCTGGCGGCGGAACTTCGCGGCTGGGTTCAACGTCATCAAATCAACCACAAGAAGTCAGGCGGGAAGGTCAAGAAGGCCAAAATGGCGCAGGTGGTGCACTTGCGGCGCCTGGGTTTAAGTGCCACATGTGTGAGCCAGGTTTTTTTTCTGTGTTGCAGAGGGCTCAGCTGAGGAAAGCTAACATGTCCAGATACGTTCCGGCGGAGACGCATCGCTCCATCGAAAGGTGAAAAAACTGTCAAAATTGATTGGATGTTTAGTGTCGTCAATAGCGGCAAATATGTGGTCCAAACAACTTGAGATCTAGTCTGAGTCCTTCTCTTTCAGTCAGCTGCAAGTTGTTCCCAGGCCCGAGGTGACCTACGGTGACTTCCTGGACGCCATCGACCGGCGCGAAGACACCTTCTACGTAGTGTCTTTCAGACGAGTGGGTTCAAAGTCCAACGTCAACACACCCCAACCGCCATTTTGCTATTGTGCCATTTTTTTGCCACAGGACCACTTGCTGCTTCCTGCCATCAGCCATAACAAAACCCGCCGTCCCAAAATGTCGTTGGTCATGCCCGCCATGTCCGTCAACGGTAAGTCAACCTTTTTCTTAAAGGAGAGCGTTAACCCTGACGGCGGGGTCTTTTGGCAGAGAGTGTTTACGATGCGTCCCCGGGCTACGAGCTGATGATGCAAGTGGACTGCGAGGTGATGGACACGCGTACAGTTCCCATCAAATGGTCGGCGGTCCCGCCGTCCCTGCGCCAGCCGCCGCTGTCGGCGGCGCCACAACCACACGCCGCCAATCGCACGGCTCTGCGCGGACGTTCCCAGCACGGGGCCCCGCCCTCCTCGCCCGACTACCTCATCGGCCGATCGGAAGGAGTCTGAAGGGTGGCCGTCTGACCCTATGTTTGTTTGTTTTTTATTATTTAATATTTGTATATAGTGATGTGTAAAATTGTTTTTTGTTTTGTTTTTTTTAGATTCATGAATGTAAATGAAAAGTGTCCGTGTTGTGTTTGTGTTCAGTTTAAAAGTCCTTCCGGCTACTTCCTCTTTTTTCCTTTAATAATTAAAGTTTGAAAGGCTGATAGCTACATTTTATTTTTGGTAAAATGTCCTTTATTTTGACGAGCACAGGAAATGTGACTGAAAATGGTTTTGGATGTGCTGTATTTACATTTGTAAATATAACCTCGGTTACCAAATGAAAGATGAAATTGATTTTCAAAACTGTTTTTTAAATTTATGTTTACAGGAATTTTCCAACATTAGTTCCAACAGGAAGACAAAATAATAATGTATATTATAGACATTTTAACCAAGGGCATCAGTTGAAAAAAAATACCGTTTGTTTACTTCCGTATTTTATTGCACCTGCTCCACGGGCATCTGGACGTTTCCAAATTAATCAATAAAAATATCAATTAATTTTTTTACTGTATGGTTACTTTAAGGAACTTTTTATTTTTCATAAACAGAAGAAAAGATGGCCAAGAAAATCTTTTTATCCTGTTTTTCTTTATTTACGTTGTTGATGCACATCGTTCGTTGGTAACATGTCACTTCCGAGCACAAGTCCCACCCTCGCACTGTGATTGGTCAGAAGTTCTTGCAGCGTCGTTTGAATAGGATAGTCTCCTCATTGTTTTTCCTCACTGGTTTTACTTACCACACTTTATTGCGACTACTTTGGATGAAATCGGAAGGCTGACAATCACCGAATAGACCCGACAAACGTTAAAAAACAGACATTTCACTTGCATTTTTTGACCTTTGAAAGGAATCCGAGTCGACGAGAAAGGTACCCCGTTTCATTGACTTCTCCGTTGTATTGTTTGGAGGTGCGTTTTTTGCAATCAGTTCTTCAAGATGGTGTGCTTTCCTTCCAGTAACCTCCTTAACTATCAAGTTAGAATATATCTCTATTCAACCGTAGCATAAAGACAATTTAACAATGTTGAAAATGGACATTCCTTTTGTTTCAATTATACCAACTTTTGCAGCCTCAGGTCGTCCGTGCCATGCACCACGGGTCCTCGTTCAGCCGAAGGAAAGGCGCAACCCCGCGCCGCCGACCACAGGAGTCGTTGTCGCCTCGCCCGGGCCCCTCTGGATCCGGGCGCGCCTCTCGCCCCTTTGGATCTGGGCGCGCCCCTCGCTCGGGCCCCTCTGGATCCGGGCACCCCAGTCGCCCAGGTCCCTCCGACCCTAGACCAGGTGAGCCCACTCCCCCTACCCGCCAGCTCCGTACCCCCAGTCGTCAGTTTGCCCCCCCCCCCCCCCCTTGCTTTCAGAGGGCTCGCCAAGGAGACGGCGCTTTCGCCCCGGGACCAAAGCCCTGATGGAAATCCGCAAATATCAAAAGAGCACCGAGCTCCTCTTGCGGAAGGCGCCCTTTTCTCGCGTGGTGAGGACTCGCCGCACTCCCGCCCGAAGGCAGGGTACATACACGTTGACATCCCGACCCGCAGGTCCGTGAGCTGTGCCAGATTTACAGCAGAGGGCAGCTCAGGTGGCAGGTTTTTGCCCTGATGGCGCTGCAGGAGGTGAGCGGGGTTCCCGGCCCGGTGGGTCGGCTAAAATTAAGGTCACGCTGACGACGACTCTCCTCCCGCAGGCGGCCGAGGCCTTCTTGGTGATGTTGTTCTCGGACGCTAACTTGTGCGCCATCCATGCCAAGCGGGTCACTTTGTTTCCCCGCGACCTCCAGCTCGCCCAACGGATCCGTGGGCCCGACAGCATCTGAGTCCAGCGGCCGCCGTGCGGACCTCCACCGCCATTGGCGGGAATTGTACATTTATTATTTTGGGTACTTTCGTGAATTGCGTTTTTGTATTTCGTCAATAAAGTTATTTGACAACAAGCCCCGCCCACATTCTTTTCAGGGGACAGCGGACTTGACACGAGTAACAAACTACTTTTTCGTGGTGATGTCAAGGATGATGAATGAGGTGAATACATTTAGAGAAGATGCATATTTTCTTATTTTTTTGGCCTGAAATGGTACAATTTCAAAGTCAAAACGTCGGATCTTCCGCCACCACAATTGAAATCCTCGTTAAGAAAGAAGCCAGTCAAGGTCGACAAAGGACAATGCCTCGTCCCTGGCGTCTTGGAGACGTTTTCGGGCCGACGAGAACGCTAATGAGGCCGACATGGTAATCAGACTGCTAATTACGCATCAGAGCTATCTAAAACGTGCGTCAGCGAGCCGGCCGGCGACGCCCACCTCTGACCCTTTAAAAAGGTCAGGGTGCCGACTTCGTGCAATGCTGACGCTCCGCCGGGATTTCCAGTCACACTAAAGGTAGGAACGCTTTTTCCATGTTTTGAAGTCTGAATGGCATATTGATAGGATGAAAACATTTTATTTCAAGTTGTTGATATGAAGTGATACATTGAAAGGAAGCCTCCATTTTTTCAGATGAAGGCGTGCACATCCCCTGGCGGCTGCCGGCTGGCCCTCCTGTCTCTGAGTCTACTGTTGCCGATCCCCCCCACCGCGACCCCGCATCCCCGGCCTCCCGCGGCGGGGTCGATGGGCCCGCGCTCGACGTCCTTCGCTTTCTCGTCCCATCTTTCTTCTGGTTCCTCCCGTGAGGTGTGGGGGGAGCAGCCCCGGGCGGTGCTCGGGATGCGGTTTCCTTCTCGCCAGGCCAGAGAGGACGGCGCCATGGGCGGCGGGGGTGGCGGTTCCAGGAGCGGCGAGGCCCTCAACTCCATCTTGGGGGAGCTCCAGAGCACGGGTCGAGAGAAAGGCGGATTCGGCTTTCGCTTTGGCAGAAACTCTGCCTTTCGGGGGGGCTGAAAGTTCCACCTGTATCGATTTGCTCCTCTAATAAAAGCATGAAAGCTTCATTTCTGCGTGTCCACTAATTCACAAAAAGAAACTGACTGAATTTATAAATATGTAACTTTTTTATTTACATGTAACTTATTTATTTCTGCCCTTCATTAAAAAAATGGTTTCTAATTAAGCAATTTAAAGCTATTATCAAAGTGCATGGTGTTTTAACTATTATGGCACTGATACAAAATGGTCGTCTCTATTCAGATATCTAGTTTTAAATTTAGGATATCTAACAAAGGAGCAGCCTCAATCTGAAGTGACATTTTTTAGTCTCCCAAAGCATTTCGCCAATTGGCTCCAGATCGCTCCTTGTCTCTTCTCCTATTGGTCGAGGTTGACGACACTTTGAGTCCTCCGAAAACTGATTGGAGGCGAGGCCTCGCGTCACGTCACTTTACTTCCTCAAATCGAAAAAGTAGCACGAAGCGGGACACTAGGAAAGCTCATTGTGGGTAACTTTGAGCAACGAGTGCCTTTCTTTCCCCTCTTGTCGTCCGCCTGCGCGGGGGAGGGGGAGCAACTGAGGAGGAAGGCCGAGCGAAGCGGCCGCCGTGCCGGCGGAGATGGAGGCCGCCCCGGCCAAGGCCAAGCCGCAGGGTCGCCTGCTGGTGTCCACGCAGCTCGACGCCAAAGATGAGCTGGAGGAGGTACGTGTCTCGGGGGTAAACAAGCTTCGGGCCGGGAAGGGAAAGCAAAATTCGGGCTTTGTTTTCACCCGTCCGTCGGCTATTGGCTACTTAACATGGCTAGCCAGCGCGTACGGACGTTAGCCTAGCTTGTTAGCATTAAACTGCAACCGGGAGCCTGTAAACAAATGGACAACCGGGAGGGCGCATGCGCCGGCGACTCACTTTTTTTTTACGTGCGCCCGTGTGTATGCTTGTGTGTGTAGAAACTGGACCGCTCCGTGGGAGTGGTGCACTCATTGACCAATGGCCTTTCCGAGAGAGAAGCTAACGACGCCCTTACGGCCAATGTAAGTTGAGACGTCATCAAAAGTCGACGAGCTTCTTTGCTTCCACAATATTTGTAGTGTCAAACCTGATTTGGGATATTCTGGCTAGGAAATCATACATACATTTAGTTTTGTACCAGCAAGTAATACAGCACTTGCTGGTACACTTGCTGTTGTTTTGGTACTGGTTTGAAAAATTTCCACATTATCATTTTTCCCATTTAGTATTTTATGAAAGAATGAGAAACATCAACGTGACTGTGTAGTTTAGTGATGTGGTGTTTGTTACCGTGGCAACCAGGTGTGTAAAGGCCAGCAGCAGCACGAGGAGGTGTGTCTCGGTCTTTTGGCGCTCCTCCTCGCCGATCCGGCACAGGCCCAGAGGGTAAGGACAGACCCGGCGTGTCCTAAAATGGCCGCGGCGAACAATTTTGACGTTTGTGCGCAGTGCTACCGAGACCTGACCCTGGTGAACAGAGATGGAATGGGTGTGATCCTGGTGAAGATCAACCAGATCTTAATGGAGAAGTTCCTCAAGTTGCAAGACGTCCCTAGAAAGCAGGTAAATGCACGCGGCAACACCCGGCACGTGTTTACGTCTTCTTGACGTGTGTGCCGATGTCGGTTCGCAGTTGGTGTGGTTGGTCCGAGAATTGGTGAAGAGCGGCGTGTTGGCAACGGACGGCGTCGTCATGACGCTGCTTAAACAGATTGCGGGTCAGTTCTCTGGCGAGACATTGAGTCCACCCGGAAACTTTATGCCGTGTGTACTTACGCAGGGGGTGACGTATCCGCCAAGAACTTGTGGTTGGCTGAAAGCGTCTTGGACATCTTGATGGAGCAAAAGTAGGACAATTAATCAAGGAGGGTCGGCGCCAAAAATCCTGACCCTTGTGTCCGTGCAGGGAGTGGCTGATAAAGAGCGGGATGCTGATTGCCATGTCGGTCTACACGTACCTGCGCCTGATCGTGGACCACGGCGCCCCCAATTTGCTAGCGCTTAGGCAAAAGGAGGTGGATTTTTGTATCGGGATGCTGCGGGAAAAGGTAAGCGAAACGGCGAGGATGAGTGGCAGCCAGCGTTAATCCCTCGCCGCTTTGTGCGCAGTTCTTGGAGTGCGTGATCATCGGGCGAGATTTGGTGCGCCTGCTGCAGAACGTGGCTCGAATCCCTGAGATGGATCTTCTGTGGAGGGACTTGCTCCACAATCCTCAAGTCCTCAGTCCTCAATTCACAGGTGAGAATGGCCATATTGTTTTTTGGTAATGAGACTCGGCGAGTGGGTGTAAAAAAAAAAACAAGGGTCGGTTTTGCAAAAATGTACTTAGAAAGAATCCCGTACAAAAGTTGTTTTTCGGCGTATGATCAAAAAAAATGTATTAACAAAAACGGAAAAAAAGTATCAGTTGACAGATATGAATAGATTTTTTTTACACTGTACTACGAATAACCGCGAATGGAAAGATAATAAAACAATAAATTCCGATTGTGGCCATCTGGACGTTTATGCCGAAAGCCTTTTTTTATCCGCTCCCTGACGTCAGGCGTTCTCCAGCTGCTGACGGCTCGGACATCCCGAAAATTCCTGGCGTGCCGTTTGACCCCCGACATGGAGACCAAGCTCCTCTTCATGACCTCCAGGGTAGGTGGCGCTCTCCCAGCCTGTTTCCACACGCTCTCCAATGTCTTCATGGCGCACACACAGGTCCGCTTCGGGCAGCAGAAACGCTACCAGGACTGGTTCCAGCGCCAGTACCTATCCATGGCGGAGAGCCAATCACTGCGCTGCGATCTCATTCGCTACATCTGCGGCGTGGTGCATCCGTCCAATGAGGTCCTCAGCTCCGACATTCTGCCGCGCTGGGCTATCATTGGCTGGCTGCTCACCACCTGCACGGTAAGTCCTCATAGCATGGGCCAACTTGTGGGCGGGGCTTCTAACTAAAAAAATGTGCGTGCAGTCCAACGTGGCTGCTTCCAACGCCAAGTTGGCGCTTTTCTACGATTGGCTGTTCTTCAACCCCGATAAGGACAGCATCATGAATATCGGTAAGACGTTTGACGGTATTTGGGCCAGCGTGGTTTTTAACGGAGGCGTTGATGACGCAGAGCCGGCGATTCTGGTGATGCATCATTCCATGAAGCCTCACCCCGCCATCACGGCTACGCTGCTGGACTTCATGTGTCGGGTGAGGTGATGCGTCGTAATGGGGCGCTGGTTGATTCCTCGCGGGCTGAACGGCGTCCTGGTTTTCACCCGCAGATTATTCCTCACTTCTTTCCCCCGTTGGAGGTTCAAGTTCGACAGGGAGTCTTCAACTCGCTCACGTTCATTATGGAGAAGCGAGTGTTGGCGTAAGTTGCCTCATAAAGGTGAAAGATGGTTCAAAAAAAGGACGTTTTTCCAAAAAGTGGGTCAAAAAATGTACGGCTCGCGAGTCAAATCTGGCTCTTATAGTGCTTTGTTCAGTTTTTATTCTACGTGTTTTTTGTCATTCATTGACATTTATGTGCAATTTTAGTTTAAAAAAAAACGTTACATTGGCTTTAAGATTTTGCTCTGTTAGGCACTTGGCGCCATTGTTTGACAATCCCAAGTTGGACCGAGAACTTCGCTCCATGCTCCGAGAAAGGTTTCCGGAGTTCTGCAGCGCCCCCTCGCCACCCACGGAAGGTATGGGTGCTCTCACGCCGATTCCCCGACTACACTTCAACGCCTCATTCGTGTGTGTGTGTGTGTGTGTGTGTAGTCAAAATGGAAGAGATGGCGTCCATGGAAATGGAAAACATGATGGACAAAGAAGAAGGTTGCTATGACAACACAGAAGCCGCCTTCAGCGACGACGAGGAGGAGATCAACAACAAAGGTCGGTGTCGTCTTGGCAGACCCCCCAATGAGAACTAGAATTCAAACCCCTCCCTTTTTCGTCGGTAGGAAAGAAGCGCGAGTTTCGCTTTCATCCAATCAGAGAAGCCGTAGTGGAGGAGCCTGCTGACATCACCCCCTGGCTCCACCAATTAGAGGACACCATGAGGGACAAGGTGGACCAGTTGCAAAAGTCCAGGTTTGAATCCCACGAGGAATTAGACGCCGACTTCCGCTCAATAATAGTCTGTCTCTCGCCCTCTCCCCGCCAGCGATACGGAGACGCAGTGCGAAGTCATGCAGGACATCGTGGACCTCATCCTGGAAGAGGACTTTGACACGGAGCAGATGTCGGCGTTAGCCTCCTGTCTGGCGGAAATTTTTAAAGAGCATTTCCGAGGGGACGTCCTCCCCGAAGACATTACCGACGAGTAAGATGGCGTGGGGGGGAGTGGCCACTTTTCCCAGGGGTTCTAACACCCCCCTGTCCCTCGTTTCAGGTCTCTGGAGGAGTCGGTATGCAAGGCGGTGTGTCTTGTCTTCCGCAACTTGGTGACCATGCAGGAGGACAACAGTGGCTTCTCCGTTCTTCTGGACATGTTAGCTGAACTTTACCAGAAGCAGCCTAAGATTGGTTACCATCTACTTTACTACCTCAAAGCCAGGTGAGCATAAAAGCCCCGCCCCTCCACCTGGCTAGTCCTAATGGTCTGGATTTTGGCGCGATGGCGCTCAGCAAAGCGGCTAACGGCAAGATGATGCTGTACGAGTCCTTCGCTCAGGCCACGGCGCTGGGTGACCTTCACACGTGCCTGATGATGGACATGAAGGCGTGTCAGGAGGACGACGTCCGACTACTCTGCTACTTGACGCCGTCCATCTATTCTGAGGTGAGTGGCTCCGCCCCCTTATTTTAAGCACGGCGTCCTCAAAAATGATTCTTTCAGTTCCCAGACGAGACGTTGCGGAGCGGCGAGCTACTCAACATGATCGTAGCCGTCATCGACTCGACTCAGGTATAGGACGCCGCCGCGGTTTGGACGTGGAGACGATGGGGACTGACGCGGTGGGATGTCGTTGTGCAGTTGCAGGAATTGATGTGCCACGTGATGATGGGCAACCTGGTCATGTTCCGGAAGGACTCGGTCCTTAACATCCTCAGTAAGCGTGATGGGCTCTGGCGTGGCGAAACGGCCTCGCCTGATGTGTTCGCTCTCCTCTTTCCTTCCTGCGGCCAGTTCAGTCGTTGGACTGGGAGACCTTTGAGCAGTACAGCACGTGGCAGCTCTTCCTGGCGCACAGCATTCCCCTGGAGGCCATCATCCCCATTCTGCAACACCTCAAGTACAAAGGTAGCTCTTTCCCATTGTACGTGACAAACTGTGGCTAATATGTGGGAAAATATGATATTGAAATGATTTGCAATTTAGAGTGAAATTGGACTTTTTGTTCACAGAACACCCTGAGGCCCTCTCCTGCCTGCTGCTGCAACTACGGCGGGAAAAGTAAGACGCCGTGGCGCTTAGGGCTCGCCGACCTCGCCTCTCATCTTTTCTTTGCACGTCAGGCCCAGCGAGGAGATGGTGAAGATGGTCCTGAGCAGACCCTGCCACAGCGAAGACCAGTTCACCACCAG
Source organism: Stigmatopora nigra (assembly GCF_051989575.1). Lineage (NCBI taxonomy): Eukaryota > Metazoa > Chordata > Actinopteri > Syngnathiformes > Syngnathidae > Stigmatopora > Stigmatopora nigra. The sequence goes on along the minus strand of NC_135528.1, from coordinate 3,645,770 downwards.
CCTGCTGCGCCACTGGGCGTCCAAACACGACGACACGCTGGCCGAACACATCAAAGCGCAGCTCATCAAGAACAACAACCAGCCGCGGAAGAGACAAAGGTGGGCGGAGCTCCACGGAAAAAAACCTGCATGGGCTGACCTTCCCTCCGTGTGTTGGATTTCCAGTTTGCGGAGCTCCAGTAGTAAACTGGCCCAGCTGACCCTGGAACAGATCCTGGAACATCTGGACAACCTCAGGTTGAGTCTAAACAACACCAAGAACAGTTGTAAGCACCCCCCACGCCCTTTTGTTTTGTCGGCGGACGTACGGGTGACCGGCGTGTGTTTCAGTCTTCAGCCAGACGCCCATCCTGCAGGCCTTGCAGCACGTTCAGGCCAGTTGCGACGAAGGACACAAGATGAGGTTGGCGAGCGAATGTAAGTGGAAATAGTCGACGGCAGTTTAAACGGCGTTTCCGCCCACAGGTTCAGTGACCTCTTCGCCCTGGCCGAAGAGTATGAAGACTCGCAGGCTAAGCCGCCAAAGTCTCGACGTAAGGCGGCCGCCACTTCGCCGCGCTCCAGGAAGGGCGCCGCGCCGCCTAGCAACAACGAGGAGGAGAGCGCCTCCAGTAGCGCTTCGGTAAGAATGCACGGTGTGGGCGTGGCCACGCCGCGTTGACCTCGTTTTCCCCCGTTTGCATCTCAGGAGGAGGAGGATTCGAAACCCAAAGCTCCCAAGAGGAAGAGGAAATGCTCCTCGGCCGTGGCGTCCGACAGCGACTGACCCCGCCCCCCACCGCGATTGACCCCGCCCCACTGGGACACTTTGAACTCTTATCTCAGAGGTTTCTCACTTGCTCAAATATTTTTTTTTTTAGCAGCCCTTTCCTTCTTCGCAGTAAAACCATTTGTATAAAGCTTTTAGTCTTATTTTGAAAGCCGGCCACGACGCCCCGCCCCTGTCGTTAGCCCAGACGGGCGGCAGGTGCGTGGCTGCCGTCAACATTTTTTTTAGGCAGACTTTTCTGGCGGTCGGAGGAAAAGCAGCTCGCCAGCATGTCACGTCAGTCTCTGCGGAATTTGGCGGTGACTCGGGATGGAATCCCGGAATTCTTCATCCCGCCGCGCAGCCCACGGCTCCCTCGAAGCCTCTCGTCCACCGACGGCGTCGGCAGGTCGCACGCCTCCCAAGATGACAGCGCCCAGGCGTCGGATGTATCCCGCGATAGCGACGCGACGACGCGGGCGGCCTTGTCCCTGCCTCACGTGGCGAAGGTGGTCACTCCCTATGGATTCTCTGCGGTTTTGGCGCGGAGCCCCTGCACCCGAAGACGCGAGTCGCTGTTTCATCGCGACCGGCCCGGCGGCGTGGCTTCGACGGGACAAAAGACAGAAGCCAAAGTGGATCCCCGGTGATGTCTATTGACTTCTTTTAACTTTGTTTCTAATTAAACCATTTGAACTATGACATTTTTGTTTCCATGGATAGAAAGTTAATCGGTTTCACATATCTGATTTTTTTTTAATTTTATTAACCAATCTACTGCGATAAAACAACAAAATTGAAATACAACTGCATTAACCATCAGCATTTGCTTTAACGAGATTTGTCGCCACCTAGCGTTGTGAATGGGTATACTGTCTTGTTTCAATTTAAAAAAAACATCGTCTTCTATTCGGGCCAATGGAGTTAATGCTTCAGTGGTCAACTGGGACCAGCTGCGTTCCGGTCACAGGACCAAACAATGAGGAGGACAAACACCTGGATTTGTGGAGGTTTCTATTTATTATTTACAAAACTTTTCCATCAAGGACATTAGAAATGTTGCGACATCTTTTTGTTTATTCACTGTCAGGTGTCGATCCACTCGGGTGCCAGAGCCGCCTCCCCCTCCTCCGGGTTCCGGGTGTCCGACGAGGATGTCGAGCTCGCTCGAAACAGACCGACGAGATCACGGAAACGGACACTCACCTGAAAAGAAATTGCCGTTACAACCAGAAAAGACCCCCACCAACGTCCACTTCCCTCTCACCTCCCGGGCTGTCTTGTTTCCCAGCTGGGCTGAAACACGGCGGAATGTCTTCCCGCTGGCGCCACCCTGCTGGCAGGATGTCAGGATGAGGCGGTCCGCTTCCCTGGAACAAGATATGCATCAGATCAAATGAATGACAGTGAGGTATCGGGGGGAGGAGCCTCACCGTGTCCACACCACCTTCTTTTCCCCATTGACTCCCAACGAGATGTTTTTTGCAAAAACCACCTGCGCCTCACTGCCTTTCACAGATGACGTTTCTTGTAGGGGCGGAGTCTCCTGAGGAAGCAAAAAATATATATATTTGGGGTCATATTCCGTGGCTCCCGTCTCTCGCCATACCTCAACAAGTTGGGACGCTGTGTCATTTTCAACGGCCGAAAACGGACAGGAGATGGCCCGGCGGAAAAAGCCGGCGGGGCGAAAGCAGAGTTCCGGGGGCAGTCGGGAAGGATAGCGAGTGGGGGTCTGGTCGTCGGAGGCGGAGCTGACTTCAGTGATTGAAGAGGCGGAGCTACGTAGCTTGGCGATTAAGGGAAGACTTCTCTGCAAGATGGGAAAACTTAAGGTTCTGCGTGCTAGCAATTAGCAAGCATCTCGTCTCACCATCAGCCAGAAAGGCATGAGTTTAGCATCTCTCTCCACAGGAGGGCGACACTCCCCCGCGCTGACACTAACACACGGTGGCACCGCGGGAGGAAGGATGCCCTTGCGCCGGAAGTTCTGTGTTGTAGTGCGACCTTAACCAAGGAGGCTAAATACCTTTTGAGTGAAGGTGCTCACGTTACCTTGACAACGTTGTCGGGGGTTCCCGGTCGACAGCATTGCAGGATCCTCCGTCTCACCTGAACTAGACTTTTCGCCAACAACACGTCGCTCAGAAGCCGGGCGGGGTCACGTGAGCCCGCCACGTTGCGTAAACCCATGGCCAGCAGACTGCGTGCACAAAATGGCACATTTCAATGGCCAGGGACTATGATGCCTGCGGCGGTGGTGGTCTACCCGTCTTCTGCCGCCGTGAATGCCGCCTTCCTGCGGGGGCAGTAGAGGGCCGGGTCCAGGCTGACGCGCGGCAGGAGTTGCGGGTAAAGAAAAACAGGACGGGTGGCAAAGATCCACGCCAATTCGTCGGGCATCGTCGGGAAACTTCGCACTGGAAAAAAAGACGCACGTCACACAAAAAAAATAAGAAGTGTAATACCATGAACGGCCACCAACTTTGCCCACGGGCGTCAGGTGTCCGCTTTTGAGTTGTGTGGGTTACAGGTTGCTCCTGAAGTTCCTCCAGCAGCTGAAGTGCCCCCTGCAGGTTGGATGCCCGGAAAGCGCTTTTTCGCCGCGATGACGTCATGAGCTCGCCTCTCTGCGCCAAGATGTCTAATTCAAACTGACACATGAGACAAGTTAGTACACAAATCGACAAGATTACGTTTTCAATGTTGTTAATATCGAAATGAATTAAGTATAAATGGCAGTTAGTCAAATTCCAAACAACGTTAGTTACCAAAAATTGTCGAGTGGTTTGGGCTTCGGCGCCAAGTTCTTCTACCGGCGACGTCAGTAGATGAATCTGAAGCAACAGCTGCACGTGCTGCACACAAACGAGCTAATCATAGCCTAGTGCTAGCATTTTATTTACTGTGCTTATTTTGTCAGGTATGTTTCAAACTAGCATGTGTGTCTGGTGTAATGATGAATGAGGAAAGTGTAGCATAGCTAGCTTGTGACATTAGCATAATGTAACTATGGTTTGTTTTGAAAATACCTGTTGGACTTGCTGCCGAAGTGCACGTCTATGTTTGGCGTCCAACCTGAGTGTGTCCACGCGCTCTGGCTCGCACTGTGGTTGTCGCGGCGAGCTCCTCAGAAAGGCCAGCTGCTGCTTGACCGTAGGCCTCTCGCCCAACGCCCGCTCGGGCGCCAGCGGCGGGTGTCGCCGGCTCACGTCCACCTGAGGCTCCTCCTCTTCTTCACGGCAATCGTCTTCCACTTCCCGGCCCGCCATGTCCTCTTTCAACTAAAACGTGCACGCGGGTGAGTATGACCTTTGACCTCAGATGTGCGTGGGTGAGCCTCACCGTTTCGAAAAGCTCTTCCATCAGTTGATTGACTTCTTTTTCTGTAGGAAGTCAACAAGGGGACATCTTGAAGCGGGCGCTCGGGCGGAGAACATCCGCGTGTTTGATACCCACTGGTGATTCGCACGGCTTTGTCGTCGCGGTAATCCTCCCGGTCGGGTTCGTCCACGTCGGCCAGGAAGTTGTACTCCGGGTCATCTTCGTCGTCGCACTCCTCTGCGGGGAAATAAAAAATGTAAGTTGACCGTTTCTATGTCAACGGCGAGGGGGCCGTGTACCATCGTTATCGCCATCCGAGGTCATGAGGCCTCTCAGCCAGTCAGTCCAGTCGCTGTCCTCTAGGGCGGCGGCGCAGTCGTACATGTCGGGCGTAATGTCAGGCGCCCGGAGCTCCGCCTCCAGTTGCCCAAGGGGGACGTCCCGGAGAGGACGCTTGGAGCGTGTACGGTACGCCATTAAGCCCCCTTCGCCGGCGTCCTCCAGAGACTAGCCGAACACACGTAAAACACTATTAGCGTTAGTGACTATAGTTAGCGGGGAAGGCGGAGTCAACCTGGTAGGGCTCTGTGCAGACAGCTAGCTCCGCCTCCACGGCGCAAAGCTCTTCCAGGAAGTTGTCGGTCAAGGGAGGAGGAGCCGGGGGCGGACCCATGGCGCCACGATCTGCCCCACGGCTCTAGAGGCAATGGGGGAGGGCATTGGGACGTCGCCAAAGGGCGCCGATTTGGGCAGAAGACGGCATTACCTGTTGGGAGGACTTTGGGGGACACCCTCGCCGAGGTGACACGGTGCCCTCAAAGTCGCTTTCTTGTAACGTCTGCCCGCCAAAGTAGAGTGAGTGGTGTGTAATAGGGTGGTGAAAAGCGGGCTTAGCTCACGTCCTCGGCCGTCTCGTCCTCCTCTTCGTCGTCGGGGCGGTATTCTTCATCGGAGGAGTCTTCCTCGGCTAGAGGGATATCTGCAAACTGGCGAACCTGCTGGCCAGAAGGCCAATTAGTCACCTCCGATGACGCGGCTCCAAACGCTCTGAACTCTGACCTCGCCGTCGTTTTCACTCTTTTTGATGGGCGATATGTTCCAGGCGGGGATGGGCTGGCGGGACGTCAACGCCACAATTGTGAGCATCAAAACATTGCTGGCGACTTTGGTAAACAAACAAAATGGCAATTCTCACCACGCCTTTCTCCACCACTTCCTTTAGCTTGGACCTGGTCATCTTGGGTTCCTGTCAAAGCAAAGCACAGCAGCTCAAGGGGCGGACTCGGACCGTGAACAAAAGCAAGCGGGACGTGACTCACGAACGGCGGCGTGGCTTCCGTCTCGTTGATGGCCGCCTTCATCATGGCCACTACATGCTCGTTGGTAATTACTTCCTGCAAGGTCAAAAGGTCAGAGGGGATTCGGGCTACCCGCGCGGACGATGGCGGCCGGCGCGCTCACGTGGATGATGTTGCGGACGTTGACGCCGGTCAACTTGTGTTGCTTGGACTTGGTCTCCAGGGATTGGTCGAGACACGTATCCATGAGCAACCCTTCCGCCGCAGGCTTCTTGCGTTTCCTCCTCACCGATTTCCTCCCTGACAGGAACACACGGACGAAGCGTCAAGGCGACGTCGCCGCCACGGCGACAGCTGCATTTGTGCATTTACCCGTGGACTCGAGCGGCTCGGCGTCATCGCGAGATGGCGATGAGGGAGGACCGGCCGCTTCCAGTCTGGGACGTTTGAAGGCATGCTTCATCGTGGTCTCACGTGACCTTTGACCTGGAAGGAAGAGGTCATTTGTTTACATTCCATTGTATCCTTTTGAAAAGTCTTGACACACTGGAATCGAGAACGCTTAGTTCATTTTTTTACCTAGTTATAAGGCTAAATTGTGTTAAACTGTTAAAGAACATATTGTAAAGTATTGTTATGAATTACGTTTATTTGTAAGTAATAAATGTGATATTCCTAATCATAACAAAGGCAATATTCGGACAGTGCTTGTAAAGATCGCTCGGATAAACATTCTATTTTATTATAGTTCTGAACGACGGGAGCATAAATTATCATTTGACATGCATCAGAAATCGAGATTAATTTACGATAATTTCTTTCAAGAATAGTATACAAAACTCACTTGGTTGAACCGAGTTCCGATGCGCTTCATCTTTTTTTCTTCTTCGTCTTTCTTCCGATTTATTCTTCCAATGACTGCCACCTTGTGGGGTAAAGGTTATACGACAAAGAGCTAAATGTTATTTTTGGTTAAACAATTGACCATGTAAAAGTGTATCTTGAAAAAAATAATTAATCAACATTTTTTGTCAATCTATATGCACAAAATTTGCTAGGCAAAATAATGAAAGAAATTGAACTACTTTTTTAAGTATCTTCGGATTCCCTTCATGTTTCTTTACCACATCTAGCGTCTTCATTTATATATATTTTTTCAGTTTTGTTTTTACAATTAGTAAATTTATTGTTCAATGAAAACAAATAATTAATTATATTTTAAAAATAAAAAATAAAAAAAGACCGTCGTCCACTTCCTCCCGACGAGTCGACGTCATCGTATTGTCATGGCGACCTCCTTTCGGCAGCTTTTGCCCGTTCTCTCCTGCTTCTTCGGGCTTTTTGCGGGTTCGGCGTCCTCGCGCGGCGACGTGCTCACGCTCGGGGACGCCGACTTTGATTACCTGGCGACCGAGCACGACACCATGCTCGTAAAATTCTACGCACCATGGTAACACAGGAGAGGAAAGCAGGTGCGGTGGGCGGAGTCAATCTCCTCTCTTCTCTCACATCCTTTCCATCCTTCAGGTGTGGTCACTGCAAGAAGTTAGCTCCTGAGTTTGAGAAGGCGGCTGGAAAACTGAAAGGAAGCGTGCAATTGGCAAAGGTAAGCATGTATGGACGTCCTTAGGGACTTTTTGACGTGTGTCCGTGTATACCTGTCTGTCCAGGTGGACTGTACAGCCCAGGGGGACACCTGCAGTCGCTTTGGCGTTTCGGGGTATCCCACCTTGAAGATTTTCAGGAACGGGAGGGACTGGGCTTCCTATGACGGTCCTCGCTCTGCCGGTAATTAAAACAGAAAAAAATAAATTGCATGGCATGGTGCAGAATTAGCGACTAATGAATGCGTGCTTGTCTCGTGGGGTGCTAGATGGGATCTTTGAGTACATGAGCAAGCAGACCGGTCCGGATTCGCTGAGGCTGCTGAATAGTGACGACCTGAAGAACTTCATCCGCCACTATGACAGTTCTATCGTGGGTAAGCAAGCCCCGCCTCTCTTCTCTCTCTCGTTGAGCTGAGTACTTGTGTGCACAGGTGTGTTTTCAGGCGAGGACAGTTCCAGTCTGGCGGACTTCTTGAAAGCTGCGGGTCTTCTCAGGGATCAATTTCGATTCGCTCACACCACGCGGCTGGAGCTAGCCGAACCCTACGGACTCCAAACAGAGTGGGTGCCTCTCCCGTCCATCCCCGTCCCTCCCCCTCCCTTGCCTTCCGTCCTTAGTGTAGCACTTGAACTACTTTCAGGGGTGTCTTGCTCTTCCGTCCGCCGAGACTAGCCAATCCCTTCGAGGATGGCGTCGTCGTCCTCCAAGATTTCAGCAGCATCCCGTCCCTGAGACGCTTCATCCGGGACAACGTGTAAGCCTAAACCACGCCCACTTTCCGAGAAAAAAACGTCACTGCCACTGGTGTTTTTTTTCTGGGACGTAGATTCGGCCTTTGCCCTCACATGACCTTTGAGAACAAAGATCGTCTGCGAGCTGGCGACCTCCTGACGGCATTTTACCACGTGGACTACCAGCACAATGTCGTGGGCACCAACTACTGGAGGAACAGGTGAGGTCGAAAAAGACCCCCCCCCCCCACTCTCAAAGACCCCTTCCCCTCAAAGACCTTCACTCTCAAATCATCGTCAGGGTGATGAAAGTGGCGTCCGGGTTCATGGGGCGGGGCCTCAGCTTCTCCATTGCCAACCTAAACGACTTCCGGGCCGAGCTGGAGGACGATTTCGGCGTGGGGACGGCGGACGGCGGAGAAATTCCCGTGGTCACCATACGCACCAAGGCGGGTCACAAGTTCGCCATGCGCGAGGAGTTTACGTAGGTGGCGCCGCAGCACTCGCCCCTAGTTGGCGGTGCCTAATGTGAACACGCCTGTCTGTATGGTAGGCGGGATGGCGCTTCCCTAGCCAGGTTTTTGGAGCAGTACTTTGCCAGTCGTCTCAAGCGCTACATCAAGTCCGAGCCGGTGCCAGACAGGAACGCCGGCGCCGTTCAGGTATGTGACGCCACGGCAACGGGCAGGGTCGGTCGATGACGTGACGCTCGCCACAGGTGGTGGTGGCCGAGTCCTTCGACGCGGTGGTTAACCAGCCCGATAAAGACGTCCTGGTTCTGTTCTATTCTCCGTCTTGTTCTCACTGTAAGAAGATGGAACCCGTTTACGCTGACCTGGCTGAAAAAGTAGTCTTTTTTTATTTCGGCTTTTCAGTTTTTTTCCCATTTGAGGCTTGTTGTTTACCTCTATTATTCCTACCTCGCTCTCTCAGTTATCCGCGGACGCCAACATGGTGGTGGCCAAAATGAACGCCGTGGATAATGACGTGCCACAGGTCTACAACGTTCAAGGGTGAGCTAAACCCATGCACGCATCCTAAAAGGGATGGCTGATTGACGCTTTGGTTCCTCAGTTACCCGACCATCTACTTGGCTCCCGCCGGCAAGAAGGACGAGCCCGTTTTGTATCAGGGTGGTCGAGAGGTTCGAGACTACTTGGGCTTTCTGCAGAGGTGGAGGCGGGCCGACTCCAGTGGCATCAAACGGGAACTCTGACGGCGACAACGTTTGGAGACCCTTGATTTCTATTTTGATTGATGGATTGCTCCATTTATTGACATTTTTTAAATTATTTGTAACTACTTAATATTGATTTTAGATTTGGTTTAATTATTTATTAATTTCTTCATTTTTATTTTTTTTATTGCTATGAGTTGGAACTTTCTATACAATTATTGGACCATTTATTTATTGTTTAAAGAGAATACAATTTTACATTGTGTTCATTATGTTTTGGTCTGATTTATAAAGTAATCAAATACTGCATCACTCAAGTAAAAATTATTATTATATGTAGTTATACATATATACATTATTACAAGACACTGACCCCACCCATTTGCCTTTTTGCAAGCTTTTATGCTCCTGTCACAAGGCACTCCTCCCTAACTCTATTGGCGCAGCTGGTTGTCAATCAGCCCTTACGTCCCTCCTCCCTTACTCTATTGGCCGACCTAGGCGTCAATCATTCTTGACCCTCCCTCTTTGTGAAGTCTTCTGGAAGCTTTTGAGCCGGAGCCTTTCTTCCCCGTCTTTCGTTTTCTTCTTGCACCTTTCGAGATGTTCGGCCAGCAGGTCCTCGTCCTCAGTAAGTAATGGGTCCGAGCTAACGAAGTCGAATTCTCGGGTCTTCGCGGCAGGGTTCGCCGACCATAGCGCCGGTCTACTCCACAGCACGTGCCTAGCCTCGCCAAGCTAGCTATTAGCCGCCGAGCCATAAACTAGCTTAAAATGAGAAGTGAGCAAGCGAGCTAGCTAGCTTAGAATGACAAGCGAGTTAGCTAGCTAGGTAGCTAGCGGGGGTGGTGGTAGTCTTTTTTGCTGTCTCCTTGGTTACGTGATAGCTGCGCCATCCCTCCAGTTTGCTCAAAAGTTGCGGCACAACTGAGCCGCACCCTCACCGTCGTCTCAACGTATTTTTGCTCACGTTAGCTTTGCCACCTGCTGCTCTGTAGCTCAATGAGTATGCTTGTTAGCTTCGAAAATACGCCCAGTTGGGATGCAACATGCGTAGGTCGTTATGAATAATTGAGGGAACAGAAAACTTGTCTCAATAAAGGTGGTTGTATTTAATTTGTCACACAAATAATGTTAATCACGAGACAGACGAAAATCATATTCTTGGAGCTAATAAATGTAAATGGAGAAAACAGTTGCGTGTCATCAATAAATAAAGGCAGACCATAATTTGAGAAAGCCTGGCTTTCATCAATTTAAAATGACTTTTTCTCTGCAGACCAGAACGTGAAGAGAGAGTCAGGACGGAAAGTTCAGACAGGCAACATCAGCGCGGCTAAGGTAAGGATGCTTTGACGGATTATTATTATTATTTGTCCAAGACGACATTTGTGCTAACGTCTGTTTGTCACAGACCATCGCCGATGTGATCAGGACTTGTTTGGGCCCGCGGGCCATGATGAAGGTAAGTCACCCCGCCAATTGCTGACGTTTTGAGGTCCTGACACTAGCATGGCATCTTTCCAGATGCTGTTGGATCCCAACGGCGGAATCGTCATGACCAACGACGGAAATGCCATCTTGCGAGAGGTGAGCCGGGCTCCCCGTCGGCCCCCCGGGACACTCTTAAAACCCCACCCGCCTCTGTGACGACAGATCCAGGTGCAGCATCCCGCCGCCAAGTCCATGATCGAGATCAGCCGCACGCAGGACGAAGAAGTCGGAGACGGAACCACATCCGTCATCATTCTTGGTGAGAAGCCCCTCGAAGCCACCCGACGTTTGGCCGAGATACTGAATTTGAACTTGCGCTAGCTGGCGAGATGCTGTCTGTGGCCGAGCAGTTCCTGGAGCAGCAGCTTCATCCTACCGTCATCATCAGCGCCTACAGGCGGGCTCTGGAAGACATGTTGGAAGTCTTGAAGGAGATCAGGTAGTTTGGCGGCGTCCCACGGCGTTGCTGTTCAGACACGTCTGACCCACGCTCTCTTGCAGCGTCCCCGTGGACACGTCAGACCGCTCAGCCATGTTGAAAATCGTGCGCTCGGCCATTAACACCAAAGCGCTGAGCCGCTGGTCGGACCTGGCGTGCGGCATGGCGCTGGACGCTGTGCTCACCGTGGAGAAGGAAGAAAATGGCCGCAGGGAGATTGACATCAAGAAGTACGCCAAAGTGGAAAAGGTAAGGGGATGGTCGGTCCGTCAGTCGGGTCCTCAGTGGGAGCGCCGTCTCACTCCGCCGATCGCGGCAGGTACCGGGCGGCATCATCGAGGACTCGTGCGTGCTGAGCGGTGTGATGGTCAACAAGGACGTGACACACCCACGTATGCGGCGCCTCATCAAAGACCCGCGCGTGGTGCTGTTGGACTGCTCGCTGGAGTACAAGAAGGGCGAGAGCCAGGTGAGTGCCGCCGGAGGGCGAGCTTGGCCGCCAGATGTTGAGTCGCCATCACCCGCCTGCAGACTGACATCGAGATGAGCAAGGAGGAGGACTTTTCACGCATCCTGCAAATGGAGGAGGAGTACATCCAGCAGATATGCGAGGAAGTCATCCGAGTCAAGCCCGACCTGGTCTTCACCGAGAAGGGGATCTCAGGTGGGTTAAGGCTTCGCGCCAGTCCTACGGGAGGCTGACTCTGTGGCTCCGCCTCCTCAGACTTGGCGCAGCACTATCTGGTCAAGGCTAACATCACCGCCATCCGCCGCGTCAGGAAGACAGACAACAACCGCATCGCCAGGTGGGTGTAGCGCATGGGCCAGCCAGCGAGCTAGCTAGCTAGCTAGCTAGTGAGCTTTAGCCGAATAACCTCTCCGTGTGGTCGCAGGGCGTGTGGCGCTCGCATCGTCAGCCGCACCGACGAGCTGCGCGAGGAAGACGTAGGCATGGGGGCGGGGCTGTTCGAGGTCAAGAAGATCGGCGACGAGTACTTTGCCTTCGTCACCGAATGCAAGGAGCCCAAAGCTTGCACCATCCTCCTCAGAGGCGCTAGCAAGGAGATTTTGGCGGTAAGTGCGGGGAAAAGGAGCTTCCCCGAGTTCCGCCCAACAAATCTCACCGTCCAATCTCCGCCCACAGGAGGTGGAGCGCAATTTGCAGGACGCCATGCAGGTGTGCCGCAATGTGCTGATGGAGCCCGCTCTGCTGCCGGGCGGGGGCGCCGTGGAGATGGCCGTCTCCAAGCGCCTGACGGAGCGTTCACGCGCCCTGCTGGGCGTTGAACAGTGGCCCTACCGTGCCGCCGCTCAGGCCCTGGAAGTCATCCCGCGCACGCTCATCCAGAACTGCGGCGCCTCCACCATCCGCGTGCTCACCTCGCTCAGGGTAAGCGACCATTTTGGGGTAGACGACATTCCTCGGTTACAGACGCGCTGACTTGTTCGACGTCTGCCGCAGGCTAAGCACGCAGCGGCGGACGGCACGACCTGGGGTGTGGACGGCGAGACGGGATCCATCTGCGACACGGCGGCCGCCGGAATCTGCGAGCCGCTCGCCGTTAAGGCTCAGACGTACAAGACTGCCGTGGAGGTGAGGGAAAAAAACGCCACCTTCCCGTTGGTGCGTCTTCTGACACACATTTTTTCCACAGACGGCCATCTTGTTGCTGCGAATCGACGACATCGTGTCGGGTCACAAGAAGAAGGACAAGGATCAGGCAGGGGGCGGTCCCGGGGCCGAGTAATTCGCTTTCAATAAAGTTAACGAGCAAAGTCATCTTTGTGTGCACAATGTTGTTTTTTTTTCACTTCAACTTAAGACTTTTGATAACTCTTTATCCAGAACTCATGATTTTACAGATGTTTTGTAAACAAATACCTCACTAAATATGAACTATTCTGTTCATATATGTGAAGAACTGACTCTTTCTGTAAGATGAGCTCTACAGAAATGATGCTATGTGACCAGACATTACATTCATGTTAAGTTCCCTTCATACATTTTCAATTAAATTGATTTAACCCAAACTAATTTCACTTAAATACAGTAATGAGGTAAAATATCTTATGTTGCAATTACTTGTTTTTTAATAGTTCTTAGAATAGTAATACGCTAAAAATCTGGCAAGGCAACCCGTGACGCCATCAAAATGCGACTCATTGGGTACCATACTTGTCCACTGCTATCTTTTCAATAAAGTTTTGCTGTGACGTCTCCGGACATGCTCGTTCACGTGCGGCGCAATGGCGGACACGTTGCCGAGTGAAAACATGCGCGAGGAGAAACCGACAGAAAACGGCCAAAAGAAGACAAATAAAACCAAGCGGGTCGCCGAGGACGACGACCAGGACGAGGTGACTATGACGGATAGTTGTCGTGTTTTCCAAAGAAAGCCGCGTGGGGTTAAATGCTGCTAGCTAACGCCGGACGACTCTGCCTAATGCTAACTATCCCGAGACGCGTAAATAAAAACACACAAGGTCAATTAATGCAGCACTTTCGAGTAATCTTATTTTTAGGTCAAATCTTAACAATATAGGTGGGTTCACGAGACACCGGCACACTGGCCGCAATGCATTGTGGGAGTGTCTCACTCTGCCAATTGGGACTTAATCTTATCTTAATATTTTGGGGTGCAACTTCGTTAACCAACAGGCTAATTGGCTGAGGCCATCATTTATGTGTTGATATTAATAATGAATGGCTGGGTATTTAAAACAAAAGTGAATGTGAATAATGTGTAGTAATTGTGCTGACCTTTGACCTGTCGCAGATCTTCCAGTTGAAAGAGTCTGTCGAAGATGATGAGTCCGATAGTGAGTCCAGCGTTTATTCCGGACTCGAGGACTCTGGAAGCGACAGTGACAGCGAGGTTGAGGGACTGGATGAAGTGCAGCTGGATGAAGTGCAGCTGGATGAAGTGAACCTGGATGAAGTGAAGCTGGATGAAGTGAAGCTGGATGAAGTGCAGCTGGAGGTGAAAGTTAACTCCTCATTTTCATGACATATTCTGGATGTTAACATGTTTTATTTTTTCCCCAGGACAACCTCACAAATGACAATGTCAACAAGAAAGACGAGTACGAGCAAGACTCGTCAGACGAAGAAGTAAGATGACGCGTCGTCAAATACAACAAGCTCATTGGCCCAAAATACATTGAACACCGCCCAAATTCAAGACTAGTTTGTTAGACTTTTGCTGTAATGTAAGAAATGTAATTGTGTTGCCTATCAGGACATCAGGAACACGGTGGGCAACATCCCCATGGAGTGGTACAAAGACTTCCCTCACATTGGCTACAATTTAGACGGCCACAAGATTCTCAAGCCTATCAGAAACAAGGATGAGCTGGACGAGTTCTTGGACAAAATGGACAACCCTGATTACTGGTAAGAGTTGCCTAGTTTACTGCACGATGTACAATTTTTTTAAGCTGCTTTACGCTCGCAGGCGAACGGTCCACGACAAGCAGACGGCGACCGACGTGGTGCTCACGGACGAACAGGTGGCGCTGGTCAAACGACTTCAGCGCGGTCAGTTCGGAGACGTCAACTTCGACGAGTACCAGGTGAGCCGACCGCACGCCGCCACGTTCACCCCCCGCGCTCTGGCACTGCTAATGCTCCGCCTTTGCCATCCCTCAGCCCTCGGTGGATTTCTTCACCAAAGACGTCATGCTTCATCCCGTCACCAACCGGCCGGCCGACAAGCGCAGCTTCATCCCGTCACTGACGGAGAAAGCGACGGTAAGCCTCTCCCTCTCGCCAGCCGCCCGTCCCGCCCGCTGACGCCTCCACGTTCGCCCTCAGGTCTCCAAGATGGTCAACGCCATCAAGATGGGTTGGCTCAAACCTTGTCGGCCCCGCGACGACGACGACAAAGGTCGCTTTTACGACCTTTGGGGCAACGAGGACTCCTCCCAGGTGGCCAACCACAGGATGCACCTGCCCGCCCCCAAGACCCCGCTCCCCGGTCACCAGGAGTCCTACAACCCCCCGCCAGAGTACCTGTTCACGGACGAGGAGGTACTTTTCCCCCCCGTCAGTGGCTAGCGCATTAGCCCCAGCGCTAATCCCCATCTGTTCGGCAGAAAGCATTGTGGGAACAGCAAGATCCTTCGGACAGGAAGTTGCCGTTCGTCCCCGCCAAGTACGGTGCCCTCCGCCATGTCCCGGCCTATCCTCGTTTCATCCACGAGAGATTTGAGCGCTGCCTGGACCTTTATCTTTGCCCCCGCCAGAGAAAGATGCGGGTAACATAACACCCCAAAGTCCATCTACGGACCCCTCGCTTGCTCAATCGCTCACTAACGCCGCCCTCCTCTCCCCCGTAGGTCAACGTGGATCCCGAAGACCTCATCCCGAAGCTTCCGAAACCTAAAGATCTGCAACCCTTCCCCACCATACAGTCGCTGGTACAAACACGCACATGCTCACAAATGCCGCTAAGAGTCGGACTTGACGGCCCCGGGTTTTCTGTTTCTAGGTTTATCGCGGTCACGGCGGTCTGGTTCGGTCCATTAGCATTTCCCCATCAGGACAGTGGCTAGCGTCGGGTGAGTGGGACTTTTCTTATGGTATTCTTCCACCTTACACCAGTCACTCGCCTCATACGTCCCTAAGATTCTGGTCTGCTATTGGTCGAAGTCACGGTGTCACTAAGACACTGTTTAGAATTTTGCCTGCTTACTTCAACCTTTTAATTCTATAGCTATTACAATAATAAGTCAAAACGTAACATAAAAATAATTAATATAATGACTTTCATCGTGTATTTTTTTTTAATCCAGTTATATTACACCTGTAGTCTCATGATGTTCCATGACTTCATATAATATTGCACCCTTGAACACTAAATAAACAGGTGTCAAAGTGGCGGCCCGGGGGGCCAAATCTGGCCCGCCGCATCATTTTGTGCGGCCCGAGAAAGTAAATCACTAGTGCCGACTTTCTGTTTTAGGATCACATTCAGATGATTTTGTAAGATCTAAAAATGAATATGTAGAATTTTTTTGATTGCACCACGCGACAAAAAATGTATGTCATATTAAGGTCGACACTGACAACATTGGCTCTTTCAGGAAGCGACGACGGCTCCGTCAGGTTCTGGGAGGTTAATTCGTCCCGCTGCGTCAAGGTGGTCCAGGTGGGAGGAGCTGTCAAGAGCTTGAGTTGGAACCCCAACCCGACCTTGTGTCTCCTGGCCGTCGCCCTGTAAGTAGCAGCCGCTCGAGTTTCACGGCACTCCCGCGCTCCCGCCGTGACGCCTTTGCATTTTCAGGGACACGCTGGTGTTGATCCTGATGCCGTCGCTGGCGGACCGACAAATCATCCGCAATTCCGAGCAACTGCTGGCCACTCGCCCGGAGGCCCAGTCGGCCCAGTCGGCCGAGGTGCCCGCCCAATGGAGCGACGCGGAAGGCGACGAGCACCAGCAGGGCTTCCGTGTGAAAATAAAACACCCCAAAGTGCGTAGCTCTGAGCGGCCCGAAGCGCCGGCCATTTTGACAACTGTGTTTTAACCCCCCCTGTCCTTAGGAAATCCGGCAAGTGGCTTGGCACGCCAAGGGGGACTACCTGGCCTCGGTCATGCCAGACAACAGTAGCCATCAGCAGGTGTTGGTCCACCAACTGAGCACTAGACGTAGCCAGAATCCCTTCCGGCGTAACAAGGGCTTGGTCCAGTGTGTCTCCTTCCACCCTCTGCGGCCCTATTTCCTGGTGGCCACCCAGCGCTACATCCGCATTTACAATCTAGTCAAGCAGGAGATGACCAAGAAGCTCCAGGCTAACTCTAAATGGATTTCCAGCATGGCCATCCACCCCGGAGGTTAGACGAATGGCCAAACACGCTAACTGGAAAACATATCGGGTAACCACATCTCCCTCTTGCTCGCAGGTGATAATATTATCTGCGGCAGTTACGACTGCCGACTCAACTGGTTTGACCTGGACCTCTCCACCAAACCTTACAAGATGCTACGGTAAGTAGCGGCTAACAGGTTTGCGCACCAATGTTGCGTCCGGGCCCGACTCATGGCTTCCCCTGTCTGCAGACATCACAAGAAGGCGGTGAGGGCCGTGGCCTACCATCGACATTACCCTCTCTTCGCCTCTGCATCCGACGATGGCACTGTTATAGTCTGCCACGGGACCGTTTACAAGTACGATAGCTAACGGCGGGCACGCACTGTAGCAGTCACACGTGGGCTAACCCAATGTTGTTGTTTTTTTTTTTTCCAGCGACCTGTTGCAGAACCCGCTCATCGTTCCGGTCAAGCTTCTGAGAGGTCATGTCATCACTCGGGAACTGGGTGTGTTGGATGTGACATTTCACCCCACGCAGCCTTGGGTCTTTTCGTCCGGCGCGGATGGCACGATCCGTCTCTTTACCTAACAGCACACTTGTCCTTTTGACACTGGTGGTGTTGTTTTTTTTTAAATAAATGTTTTCCCTCGAATGCAAAGGCTAGAATATGATGTTGACAGGAGACTAATTACACACATCTGTCCATTAGATCATCACTGACTGAATTTTAAATGGTTCTTAAAGTACCAATTGTGGTCTGTCATTCATAAGGTTACATAAATTGACAAAACATTGGTCAGTTATCGCTAACTCCCTTTGAAATGCTGCTTTTGCTCACCATGGGAATTTGTGACATGCCTATTTTATTAATATTATAAAATTTAAGTTAGGCTTCCATTGAAAACTCGTATGCTATGAGGAAAGTATTTTGTTTTTATGAAAGAAAACTTTCTTGGCTTTTTAAATTCTTATGAGAATATTCCTGTTACTATTAAAGTTTTGGGAGAGAAAAAAATCGCGTCCGGTCGTTGACCTTTCAACTTAAAAGCTTCTTTTTGCCCAGAACCATTTCTTAAGCAGAACCCGTTTGAGTCACAGCACTTTTGTTTTGAATTAACAATTGGCCCCGAAAGGCAGGAATTCCTAGGAGTATTGTTGTTAATGTTGAGCAAATGTCAGTTATTGCAACTTTTATGCTGAAAGATGATCACGACGACTTGTCGTCGGCTCCAAAATGACGGAAGACAGGATCACGCCGGCACAGGATGAGTGTCAATACAGCAGCTGTTACTGGTAACGACTAATGACTATACGCGCCATTATCAGCCTAATTATATTTTATCAACACCTGACGCCATTGTTCGGTTTCTGTGGCTTTTTCATGTTCCTTCAATAGCGTTTTTAATGGCTAAGTTGGTCGTCACCATTGAATGACGGTCTGCCATTCTTACGGTTCCAAACGTGGTTAAATTAGTACATTTACTTCCTTTTTTTACACCTCTAACATCTGTCAGGAAAATTCCTTTCCAAAATAAAAGTTAATTGTGAATGCAAATTGACGATCATATCCATTGATGCCGAATTCGATCATTGACGATTTATTGGCTTTTGTTGCAGTGAAGAAAACGTTTGGAACCTCTGCGATTTTGTCCGCCGAGAGGGAAGCCCTCCTCTCCCACAAGTCTTTGCGGTTTTCATCTCCAATGACAACCGGACGGTGAGCTTGCTCATAAAGGACCATTTGTCACCGACTACTGATTGACCTTTTGCCCTCAGGTTCCTCTGTGGGAACAGAAGTCCGCCTGCGGAGACAGACCCGTCATTTGGGTGGGTGTCCACGGGGGTGTCTGTGACCAACACGCATGCGTCCATCTTGGCTCAACCTGTCTCCGTGTCCGCAGGATTACCACGTGATCTTCCTTCACGCACGGCCAGGTTGCGATGCCGTCGTTTACGACCTAGACTCGACCTTGCCCTTCCCATGCACCCTCAAAGCTTACGGCGCACACGGCCTGCGTGCTGACGACGCCCTCAGAAGCGAGTACCGCAGGTAGTCGGAAGCTCCGCCCATCCGTCGGGGTTGGTTTATTTAGCCAGAGCTGCATTTGCCACGCAGAAAGTTCCGAGCGGTTCCCGCCGACCTCTTCCTGGCGAAGTTCGCTTCGGATCGTTCGCACATGAAGAACGGCGACGGGTCGTGGAAGACGCCTCCCCCGCCGTACCCCCCCATCGCCGTGGCAGGTGAAAAGTTGGCGCGTCTCACGGCTTTTGATTATAGCGTCACCACATTTGTGACCTTCTATTGCAGATTGTAGCATGAACCTGGAAGACTTCATCTGCATGGATCCCAACAGGGGCTGGGGCCAGGTTTTCACTCTAGAGAATTTCCTGCGGCGGTATCTCACGCCGGCGCCCTCGCTTCCGTAATTCTGCATCTTTTGGACGCCATCGCAATAAAAAGTTCTTTTTTGGATTGACAAGTTAAACTTGTTTTTATTTTTTTTACAAAACCTTCAATAATATTTAATCACAGGGGGTTCAGAAAATGAATTAATGTTTTTATTAGAACAAAACAACCAGATTTTGTGTAAATAAAACTGTTCAAAACAGCAACGTACGATAAACCACAAAAACAATACTATAACATCAGATTCAAGATTTGTAATTATTAGTCAATTACAAGTGTATCTCAAAATCCTTCCAAAATGGAGCAGTTGTCAAAGCACACAGATAAAGTAAATGAAAAACTAAATATACCAAACATAAATTATAAGGAAATCGTAAAGAAAAAATAGACCGACAGTTTCCCAACAACACAACAAAATGTTTTGATTCCTCCAAAAACGCGTAATCCTGCCATCTCTTCCACGTTACGTCACGTTGGAGGCGTGGCTTGTCTGTACTCAAACAAACAATCAGCTGCAGCTGCTGCTGCTGTTGCTGCTTGCCCGGGCGTCCAAAATTATACAAACAACGGCTAACGACTTCCAGAAAACGCCGAAAAATGTCTCCAACAGTCCCTCGTCAATTCTTTAAATCTACAAACTCGCGTCCGCGTTGACGACAAACACGGCGGCGGACGAGCGGGTTGGTTTAGCCGCATTAGTACACGCTGCTAACCGGCCTATTGAGCTGAGTTCGCTCGCTCGGCCGGCTCGGAGGAACGACGTCTGTTGCGGCATAAAAAGGCTGACAGACCCGCGGTAGGTTCGGCGACCGGTTGTAGTCGGAAAGGGACTCTCTCCGCCCGCAATGAAGCGTTGGCCCCGCTCGGGCTAACGGGCCGAGCGCAGCCTCTTTGTCTCCCAGTTAGCTTAGCTTAGCCTCCTCCATCGCCACCTGCCAACCAAGCTTGTTTAATGACCTTGACCATCGTCGTCATGGACTTCTGCATCTTCTTGCTTCTCTTTACGGCAGGTGAGTCAAGCAAAAAATGAAAAAATGGCCGACAGGCAAAATAGTTCAACCTTGGCTCCCATTGACGCGCCGGTTTACCGCAAGCTAGCTTTCCATTGCCATTACCAAGGCAACGGTGGACGCTAAATAATTTCCAAATGTTCCGTTTGTCCAGGCGCCGTTAGTTTGTCTCAGGGAAACGACAATATTCTGGTGTCTGGGATTTCTAACGGTGAGTTGCCGGCCTTGCGAGACTGGAGGGCATCTGCTTTACTGCCTGATGCGTTTCAGCCTGCGGCGACTCGTCAGAGCTCCTGCGCGGAACCAGCGGGGTCATCGCCAGTCCCGGTTGGCCTTACCAGTACCCGGCCCGTCTCAACTGCAGCTGGAACATCAGGGGCCGACCCGGAGACACGGTCACCGTCAGGTACCCTCGTTGACGCCGTCTCGACTCGCGGCCGGTCGAGTGACGCCGGACGTTCTTGGGTCCCCAGTTTCCAGGACTTTGACCTGCAGGGCTCGCGTCGCTGCACGTCCGACTGGATGTCCATCAGCGGCTACAAGAATTTGGAGGGTCTGCGTGTGTGCGGCTCATCCCTGCCACCTCCTTACATTTCGTCGCAGGATCGGGTCTGGATCCGCTTCCGCTCAGACGACGCGGTGGCGGGGAAAGGCTTCAGGCTGTCCTACGTCACAGGTGAGTCCTCCCGGAGACGTCCATCCTACGTATCCTCCTTGACAGAGTTCCTGCAGATCCTTAAAAAGCGCTGAAATAAAAGCCATGTAGCAAGCATATTTAACACACTAAATGACTCCAAAGTCAATAGTGTGTCTTATAAACTTATAAACACCTTATATGAATCAATATTGGTTACCATTGTATGAAATTCCCATGAGCACAGCTCCATCTAGTTGATGTATAATGCAACTAATAACCACTACCAGTATTACTACTACAACATATAGTAGACGTGTGATGCAACTCCTAACTACTACTACTACTAATAATAATATTACTACTACTACTACTACTACTACTACTACTAATAATAATATTATTACTACTACTACTACTAATAATAATAATATTACTACTACTACTACTACTAATAATAATATTACTACTACTACTACTAATAATAATAATATTACTACTACTACTACTACTAATATTACTACTACTACTAATATTACTACTACTACTAATATTACTACTACTACTAATATTACTACTACTATTACTACTACTATTACTACTACTATTACTACTACTATTACTACTACTATTACTACTACTATTACTACTACTATTACTACTACTATTACTACTACTATTACTACTACTATTACTACTACTATTACTACTACTATTACTACTACTATTACTACTACTATTACTACTACTATTACTACTACTATTACTACTACTATTACTACTACTATTACTACTACTATTACTACTACTATTACTACTACTATTACTACTACTATTACTACTACTATTACTACTACTATTACTACTACTGATCCATCTAATGGATGTATAAAACCCCTCATAATACTGTTACTATTACTACTACTATAGCTTAATCTACCACAAGACAATCCCTCTTACCACAGCTTCATCTAATGCACGTGTCAAAATGTTTTAATGTCCCTTTTTCCATTAGGCAAGCCGGATGTGGCCGGCTGCGACGTGGACCAATTCCACTGCTCCAACGGCAAGTGCATCCCCGACTGGTGGCGTTGTAACTCCATGGACGAGTGCGGCGACAATTCGGACGAGGACCTGTGCGCGGACTCGCCCTTTTCCTTCCAGCCATGCGGCCTGGACCAGTTTCCCTGCTTGTCCCGCTACACGCGAATCTACACCTGCCTGCCGCACAGTTTGCGCTGCGACGGCAGCATCGACTGCCAGGTGGGTCCCGCTCCTTCGTGGCCGCGGGGGATGGCGTCCAACCACCATCTTCTTTCAGGATCTGGGCGACGAGATCGACTGCGACGTTCCAACATGCGGGGAGAGGCTACGGAACTTTTACGGCTCCTTCAGCTCGCCCAACTATCCGGACTTCTACCCGCCCGGAAGCAACTGCACCTGGCTGATTGACACCGGAGACCACCGGAAGGTACGCGGGGGGAGGGGTGGTGAGACGGGCAAAGGGAAGGGGCTTCTCTTCACTCAGGATGGCCTGGCTTTTATCCCATCAGGTCATCCTGCGTTTCACCGATTTCAAATTGGACGGAACGGGCTACGGCGACTACGTGAAGGTCTACGACGGCCTGGAGGAGAACCCCCGCCGCCTGCTCAGGGTTCTGACGGCCTTCGACTCCAGAGCGCCGGCGGCCGTGGCTTCCACTTCGGGTCGGCTGCGAGTCCATTTCTACGCCGACAAGATCAACGCGGCCAGGGGATTCAACGTCACCTATCAGGTTGGGATCCGCCGCCAGAGTTGGCCGACGACAGCGCCCGTTCCGACCAACCCGTCCGTCCGGTTGACCAGGTGGACGGCTTCTGCCTGCCCTGGGAGGTTCCCTGCGGGGGCGACTGGGGGTGTTACGCCGAGCGTCAACGCTGCGACGGCTACTGGCACTGCCCCAACGGCCGAGACGAGGCCAACTGCTCGGCGTGCCGGGAGGACGAGTTCCCGTGTTCTCGAAACGGGGCCTGTTATCCCCGATCGGACCGCTGCAACTACCAGAACCGCTGCCCCAACGGCTCCGACGAGAAGAACTGCTTCTTCTGCCAGCCCGGGAACTTCCACTGCAAGGTACGTCTCTTCTAGCCTCAACTCGCTTTCTACGGTGAGGTAAAAATAATGCCGCTTGTGTGCAGAACAACCGCTGCGTGTTCGAATCGTGGGTGTGCGACGCCCAGGATGACTGCGGCGATGGCAGCGACGAGGAGAGCTGTCCCGTGGCCGTCCCCACCAGGGTGATCACGGCGGCCGTCATCGGTAGCCTGGTCTGCGGCCTCCTGCTGGTCATCGCGCTGGGCTGCACCTGTAAACTCTACTCGCTGCGCATGTTCGAACGCAGGTGAGTGGGAAGTCGTTTGAGCCACGGGAAAGGATGGCGGGTGTCATGACCGTGGTGATGGGCGCAGGTCCTTCGAGACGCAGCTATCCAGGGTGGAGGCGGAACTGCTGAGGAGGGAGGCCCCGCCCTCCTACGGTCAGCTGATCGCGCAGGGCTTGATTCCTCCCGTGGAGGATTTCCCAGTCTGCTCCGGGAGTCAGGTATCGCACCCGCACGTCTTTTATCGACGACCGGCTCGAGCGACCCGTCCTGAAAATTCTTTTTGTGTGGGCTTTCAGGCATCGGTCCTGGAGAACCTGCGCTTGGCCGTGCGTTCTCAGCTGGGATTTGCCTCGCTGCGCCTCCCTTCCACTGGTCGCCGTGGCAACCTGTGGCGCAGCATCTTCAACTTCTCCCGTTCTCGCCGGTCGGGCTCCTTGGCCCTGGTCTCGGCCGATCTGGAGGATGGCGCCGCGAATGGCGGTTCCACCACCGACCTGCTGTCCCCAGACTCGGATGACACGGACACGGAGAGCGAGAGGGGGCGGGAGTGCGGCGCGGCGGCGGCTGGCCCCGTCGCCCCCCTGCCCCGGAAGACGCCCCCCGCCTCTTCGGTGGAGACGGCGGTGCCGGCTCCCTCCGACCCGTCCCCCGGTCCGAGACCGGTCCGACCCGCCCCCGCCCACGCCGTGGAAACGGACGATCCGGACGCGAGGGGTCCCGGCGAGCCCACCCGTGTCCGGGCCCCGCCCCCCTCCACCCTGCGCCGTTTGAGCCAAAACCTGCATCGCCTGGCCAGGAGCCTGGCGTCCGGCGGCGCCAACCGGCAGAACCGGACTTGGCTCAATCACAGTCCGCTACGCCGGCTGGCCACGGGAAGCGACGGAGTCGAGTCGGCCGAGCGGCAGGGCGGCGGGGACGAAGACGAAGACGCCGAGCTGTTGATCCCGGACTTGGACTCGTCCTCCTGGTCGGGCACCGTCCCCTCGTCGGCCACGCGACACCAGCGCGCCGAGGGCGCCCGAGCCGGACCCGACGGACTTTGCAGACACTGCGGAAAAGTCCACACCGCTCGCATCCCCGACGCCTGCCTGGAGGTCAGTAATAAGACGGAGAGCAGCGACGACGAGCTGCTGCAGCTGTGTTGACCGGCCCGAGTGGGCGGGTCTCCCATGTGGCCCTCAATATCCTCCTCCTCCTCACTGACATTTGAGTAACTCTCCCAGTCTCCAGGAAACCTTGGATCCTGACACTCAAAGTAAATTCAATTACCGATGTGAAAAGCTGCTATCCTCTCCCGAAACGTTGAACCGGCAGGACCCCGTGTCCCCGTCCCCACCCACGTCAGTAAAAGGTCTGTGGAAATGACCCGTCAGTATTTTTTCGCGGTCCCGGTTTTGGTACGTCCGCTATTTATTCTTAGCATTGTTGTTATTGTGGTGTCGTGTGGCCTGCACGTTTCTTTGTTTATTCCTCAGACTTTGCAAAAGGAATTATTAAACTTTGAAATGCCACCATTGTTTATTTGCATTTATTGTTAAAGCAACAAGAGACAAACTTTGTCAGTAAGTTCTGGAAAAGAACCAGCACACTTGAAGCATTTGCCATCTTTAAACGTCCAACTTGTGTCTCGACCCTGCCCATTATTGGACATCTCCTAACTCAGCTCTGGGGTGCATTGCCTTCTGTCTCCTTATTGGTCAGCGGAGCCAAAGCAGGGTCCACCAGTGTGGTGGCGGGGAAAAGTTTAAACCAGCCGATGACCATGACAGACAGGTCCAAGTCGTCCAGTAAAACCTGAGCGGCGCCCATGAAGGATTTATGGTCCATCTTGCCATAGTCGCCCCACACGATGATCTGATAACACACACTTTAGCTTGACACGAAACCTCGCAGCACGTTTTCACAAATTACCTGCAAAACTTTGCCTTCGGGATTCTCTTCAAACTGCAGCTGTTGTTGGTAAAGCGGATCCAATGTTTTTCTGGCCAGACGAGTTCTTCGCTTCAACAGACATTTGCCGTTATCCATCAGATAGACCTTCACGTATGGGGCTGTGGTAAAGAAGCAGTGTTACCAGTTGAAGTTGACATTTGAAAAGGTTGCTTATGGACTTTAATTGGGTGAATAACTGCCCTCGTGTGGCAATCGTGAATATGATAGATACATATGATAATGACCACGGACACATTAAGACTAAGCATTGTAAACGAGCAAAGCAAATTTCCAGTCAAAAATATGATATAATATATAATACTATTTAAAAAAAAACCTTAATCACAGGCTGATGGTAATTATATTTTGTCCATGAGTATTTATTCAATAATTCTAAATTGTCTGCCAGCTTCTCTTCATTGCTCTTCCAGATGTTTTCATCTCTAAGCATTTGACCAATCACATTTCAGCTATTGTTCGTTGCCAGACCTTCACAATCTGCTTTGCATGCCTACATACGTCATCACTTTCACAAACTCTGATTGGCTAGAGATAGCGTGGTCTCGCCAGAGCTAGCAAACTTTATCTGTAGCTAGCTGCACAATTACATATATTTTGGTTTTAATTTAATAACGGTTTTGTAAACCCGCAATGGCCGAAGGAGGAGAAAAGAAGGAATTTGGTAGCAGATTTACTGCCGAAGCCATTTTCAAGACGGACTTCTCAAGAAAAGCTGGACATCATTAAGAAAGGTCAGACTACTTAAAAGCTCTCGTGTTATTTTGCTAAACTGTATCTTGTTTATGTATTCATAAAACCCATTCGGAGTTCTAATAGAGCTGAATATTTTTCCGGGTTTGATACTATTGTTATTTCTTGGGTCAATATCATGCTAAATAGAAATTATTACTAGGCTAGTGTTAGCTGTGAGTGGCCAACCGCTATGCTAGTAGATAGCTACAGTTCATATACATTGTTTACTGTTGATTGCTAAATGTGGCTAGCGATTGTAAGGGTCTTGCCTTTGACATAATGCATAATTTAAATATTTGTTATTTCATTATATGTCATTGAGAATGGGTTAAAAGCAGTATAAAGCTCAAACTACGTATTTCATTTGTTTACACAATGTGAAATGGGAATTTTTGATAATGTTTGCTTGTCTGGTACCTATTTATAGACATACATATATTTGTGATTTAAACTTTGAATGGCCTGTATTGGTATTACTGTACATGATGGAAATAAGGGTGCATTTTTTTTTATTTGAGCACAATTCTAAAGGGCCAATCGAACAGAATATTTAAATGTAAAATAATATAAATATAAATAATAATAATATAAAAAATGACAAATGCATGATGCAAATAAATGGGAAATTTCTAGAACTTCCCATGAAGTTGACCATAGTCGCTCAGAAGATCAATGGCCTAAACTTACCTGGCGTGTTCTTGTTGCCTTGTTTACCCACAAGCCCCCTGGCCCGGACCACCTCCACGTCAAGGCGCTCCTTTCTGTAGACCATTCCGATCTGAATGTCTCCTTGAGCGACAAAGAGACGCAGCGGCATTGAACGCACCGAATTTGACAAATTTTCCGAGGAGCGTACCCATGGCGGGCGTGGCTAAGGTCTGCCTCCCAGCCACCTGGGCGGGGCCTAAGCCGCTGAGGAAGCCAGTGAAGTGTTTGTCCGTAGCCAGCTTGACTCCTGGAAAAATCAAGCTGAAAGACAAATCATGACACATGAGTAGCAGTTTTAGATAGCGTTGTGGTGGCCATTTTCTTTAAGATGCCTGGCGAAGAGCTTCAGAGTTAACATATGCTAATTGGTCAGAGAAGGTGCTTTGCCTGAATTTACTCTTTTTGAAGGGAACTACACAGTCACCTCTAGAGCCAGTTGGACAAATTGACTCGGACGATACGTACGCGCCAGGTTTGGGGTCCTCCGCGTCAGGATCGCGACTCGGCTGGCGGGTGAACCGGGACTTGAACTCAACCGCCAATCCCGTTTCCACACTCCTTTGAACGGGAAGTCTCACCACCTTCTTCTTCTTCTCCTCCTCTGAACCAGAGACAAAAGAATGTTCTATTTCAAAGACAATTTCCTTGAGAATTGAAGTTTTAAAGGGGCGCCACTCACCTTCCGGATTAAGTTGCGAGGCGCTTTGGCTCTTTTTTCCAAGTCCCACCATTCCCATCACCCTAGCGCCTAAACTGGAGCGTCGCTTCTTGTCATCGTCGTCGTCGTCGTTTCGGCTCAGGGAGCAAATGTCGCCGCCGGCGGGCTTGGCGGCGGGCGCGGCGGGCACCCTGAAGGCGGCGGATGGCGTGTCATTATGGGAGGGAGACTCGAGTGACTCGTTTAGGGTCGTGCGCCATTTTGAGGCGTCACTTACTTTGAGGACTCGGGCGCCGCCTCGTCTTCTGTCTCTACTTCTTCCATCGATTGGCTCTTCGGAAGACTATTTTGCTCTCCGGCGTCCGCTTCCCGCGAAGGATTTTGCAAGTCTTCCACGGTCTCCGACTGACTGCGGTAACCAATGAGAAAAGGGGCATTGAGAAGGTCTCTCTCCAAAGGCGGTGGCGGGTCATCAACGGGCTAACCTGATGCTTTGAAGGTCGTCAATGAGGACCGAGTCGGCCGACGCCTCGCTCAAATTGCTGAGGGACGACATGGCCGACAGGCTGACCGGCTTTTCCGAGTCCTTCGTTAGGCCCGCAGAAACATCTGGGCGAAGAATTTTTGTTGCTTTTGTGCACATCCCTACTTATTTACACTTATTTATTGATGATGTGTGTATTATTCATTGCTATTATTTATCATTTGTTTGTTTGTTGTTATTTTTGCACTTTTTTTGCAGGGAGGTTTTAAATCTCATTGAATTCAATTCAATATTGACGTACCGTCAGCCATTTTTGTTCGCTGGTCTTCCCATGTGACCTCTGACCCAGAAACAAACAAGAACAGAAAAGGCCAAAAATGAAGGAGTGAGCCGAAGGGGGTCACGCCAAGCCGCGTCGACCAGAAACCGACCTTTCCTGCTGCCTCCGGGCGTGGCCGAGCGCCTCTCTGGCTCTGACGCATAATGATGACATCAGAATGGGTTAAACGCACTGATCAACTAGTGTCATCCATTGCTAATGTTCACGTACCTGGCGTCGGAGTGGGCGTGGCCGCAGGTGGAGGCGGCTCTTCGTGACAGGTAGAGGGTTCTGTGGGAGGAGCTTGATGGCAAGTGACGGGATCTGCTTGCGGACCGACGGAGGTGGTCGGGGTCGGAGCTGGCTCACAAGGTGCTGGGGGAGGAGCTGGAGGGGAGACGGCGGGCAAAGAGGGCGGGGCTTGACTGCTGGCGGGCAAAGAGGGCGGGGCTTGACTGCAGGCTGCCTCCGTAGGACACGGTGGATGTTGAGGAGACGGCAGTCCCGAGGGAGGTGGAGGTTCTACTCTAATGAGCGGAGGGCATTGTTGGTTGAGGGTGGGAGGAGCTTGTCTGGGCAAGGGGGAAGGGGGGAGATGAGTAGGCGGAGCTCCGGCCCCAATTGTTGCTCCTTTCGTGGTTGTGGCCCACACTGTTATGGAGCAGATTAAGAGAAAAAGAGAGTTTTCTTATGGTCGCTAAAGCTAGCATACGAGCTAACCTTGACGTCAGGCTAAGTGGCTAAATCTCTCACTTGTGTCCCCGGAACATTTGGGTGGGACGGTAGGCAAGCGGCGTCCTCGGCGAGTGCAGTCGGGGCTGGCGATCGGACTCCCGTGTAGCGAGCCGTCGTGTCGGCCCACCCTGTCAGAGAAGCGCGACAAGACATACGGATGTTTACGATGACAACGTTCACCTGGCTGTCTTTCGTACGACGACACTTGTGATGGATGGGGTGAATTTTCAGATGCGTTTGCAGTCTTTTTCTACCTTTTTTGGCAGGGAAGGGGGCATCTAATGGTAGGAGGTCCGGCGACGGGACTATCCCACATGTTTTCCTTTACCTCAGAAGCTCCTCGTCGTAAGGTTCCAACTCCGGGGGGAAATCCGGAAAGAAGTTCTGGCTAAAAATCAGGAGAAAATGTCGGGATCTGGAAAACCACACTCCACCAAAAAAATCTTACCCAAAGTCCTCAAGGCTCCCGTTGGCTTTGTGGTGCGGCCAGGATGTCGGACACAATCTTCCGGAGTAACTACACACGGAGATAAACCACGACTTGTTAGTCCATCAGCACGAAGAACTATATACCATGTGTGGAATTTGCAGTACCAGTCATGGGAATCAAGAGATGTAGCTCCAGATCTTCTCCTCAATAACCTCCTGGAGACATGGATAATCCACATTAGCTAGCATAACTATTGTATCGATCTGAATGTAAGACAATGTTTTTTTGCATTGAAATCATTGCAAAAATAGAACAAAATGGTGGCATTTACTGGTCATTTGTTTTTGCTTACTTGTCCACGGTGCCATAGCGCCCAACATCCGAGTTAGCGCGGGTGATCTTGGACCCGCGTAGTAGCCGCACCGCATCGTCACGGTAGAGCGGGTAAAGGGTGTTGGCGCTGGGCGGTACAGTCACCGATTAACACCACGAGTCAGCCTTTGATAGAAAGGTGGCGCCATACCTGCGAGTCGGTGACCGGCGCTCAGGTGGCGTCCGATCGCACCTCGCCAGGACGAGCTCGCACGCCGAGCCAGGGCGAGATGAGGGTCCATGCGAGTTGTAGAGATGTCGGCCATTCTGCCGGCAGTCTGAGGTAAAAATCACCATCAGGCTACAGGGTGTGTAAACTGAAAGGGTGACGGATGGTATTTCAAACTCACCCGAAATCACCCCGATGCCGTCCTCACCGTCGTAATCGGAAAAGTCTCCGTCGCTGAACCTATGAAAACCTTTGGACAAAACACAAGTGGTTCCATTCCGTCCTCAAGGTGTCCTCAAATACTAAAAGACATACTCACAGTGCATCCTCCTGGCAGCAGGTCCCTGCTGCGGCCCCCTCCTCTGTGGGTATGGGGAGGAGTCAGCTCGCTGTAAGGACGCTAAATTATTCCTGTGAAGTTTGAACCAATGAGGTTGGTCATCGAGAAGAGCTGACTTCTCCAAGGCGATCAGAACCTGGATTAAGGTAAAAACCACAAAGTCCTCGTACTGTGGAACTGGATTTTACGACCTGGAGGATCCCAAAGAGAATCCAAAGAGCCCACCTCCCCGAGAAACTGACTCCCTTCCTCGGCAACTCCGGGCTGATCCCAGACCGTCAACTCCACCGTGTGCTCTCTCAAATCCCTTTCGTGGACGGGGCAGTACATGAAGGTCTGGTTCCAGCGAGGTTCTGCTAACTTCTTCACCGTCTTAGTCCTTCTTTTACTCTTACCACTGAAGAAGAACGTAGCTTCTAGTTCTTCCCGGAGGGGGCGGCGGCCTCTATTCACGTCTTACCTTCGGTCAGGAAGTAAGAAAATTTCAACGTAAAGGTTCCTGGGGCGACCGTCTAAGCGAACGGGAAGTTCTTTAGCTCCGAGGACGGTGACGATCAGCTGACGGCCGAGTTTATCGTACCACAGCTTCACCTGCGAAAAAGGAAAAACCCAAAAACGGATTCATCTCAACATAGTTCTAAATCTTAAAGACTAAGTCTAGGGAACCGTTGTCTTGCTCACCTGAAGTCTGGGAAGCAGAAGGTGCTACAAGACAATGGCAAATATTTCAGCCAATAGCTATGGAGCACCACCACGTCGGGTTTTAGTTAGACTTACCGAGACCTGTTCTCGAATAGCGTTGGGGTTCATAGAAGACTCCAAGGAACCGGAACCTGTTTGGAAGAAAATACTTTAGAGGACTTCTATGGAAAGCAATGAAGTTGAGAAAACTTCAACTCACTGGAATCCAGCTGGCGATGGGAGGACTCCGCAGATCTGGAAACAAATCACAATGTTGAGCGCTGGGGGACGGACGCCATGTTGGATTTCAGAGGAAGTGAGCTCACCCAATTGGACGTGACACCAGTAACTCCACTCGCGGTTCAAATTTGGACTCGGAGATGATGTTGTAGACATCGTCGAAGGTGGCTCCTTGGAGAACGTGACCGTTCCACTCCACCACCTGATCACCTAAGGCAGGGGTGTCAAAGTGGTGGCTCGGGGGCCAAATCTGGTCCATCGTATCATTTTGTGCGGCCCGATAAAATAAATCATGCTGAAGGTTATAGATGTGATATATAGAGAATATTTCCTGTTTTTCCGCTTTTTTAAAATCATTTTTAAATTAAAAAAGGTTAAAACATAATACAGATTTATATACATATATGCCCTCTTTTCTGATTTAATCAAATGTAAATAGATGTCAAAGAGGAAATTTGTACTTATTCTAATTACCAAAAGTGATTTACCAAAATCTAGCATGCTACGCTAGTCTGAGATTGCTACTTCGCCTTACCTGCTCTCAGGTGACCCACAATATCTGCCAAACTTCCTTGTTTTACTTTGGTGATGAATGCGCACAGGTCACCAGAATCTGTCATCTTACCACCAACCACCTGCAAGATTCCAAAAAAGTCACCCTCATTGAAAACGACGTACGGAAGGACGGCGTGATGAAAACCAGCCTTGAGTCCGAGTAGTGCGCCGGCGTCCGTGTCAACGGATCCGTCTTTGGCGCTTTTGTTGAGCAGAATTCGGCCCACCAGGCGTTCGCCGTCGGCGGACGGTTGCCATGACACCTGCTACCGAAAGTGAAAAGCTGAGCCTCAAGTGACCCAGACAACGAAAAGCCATCTTTACCGTGGGCGCCGAGGCAGGTTCGCCGCGATCGCACCAATGCCCACGCTCCATGTTGTCGTGGTCTTCTGGCGAGACTACGGTCAAAAAATTGTCCCTGACGGATGGCAGCCATCTTTCATCCGGACCTCCCGTTCCGATGCCATATCCCAGAAATCAGGAGAAGAGTTGCAAGTGAGCAGCCATCTTGTTTCTATTTAGGCGATCTCCCAGCACGCTGCCAGCTAATCCATCTTCTGCGCAGCTAATCCAATTGAAAGCGAGATACCAGGAAGAAAAACAATCCCAATGTTCATTTTCTTTGCGTTACCGGAGACCAATCCAGTCCTGGGGTGGAGGTTGTTTTTTGTCCTATCGGAGTGGGGGGCTTCACGGCCAAATTGGACCGGACCCCTCCCCTTTAACGGAAAGATCCTGGATCAGAGCTCGTAATAATCCCGACGGTCCAATCGCAGACGATTGGGACAAATTGTCACTGTGACGCTTGACTTCTTGAACTTGATTCACTTTGGGCTAGTGGGACCCTCCTTCTGAACCTCTATCAGAAAATGCCAAACAACATGCACTTTTTACAGTGTTGAAAAGTGAAACCTTACTATTGTGCTGTCCACACGCTTCATTTCGTCGTCCAAAACAGGCAAAACGGATCAAAGACAGCGTAGTTGCGGCCCAATGCCCAAACCGCCTCCCATCTACCCGCGGCTCCGCCCCATCAACATTAATTCCTGCTGGTTTTCTCGCTGACCGTAGTGTCGTCTGCTTGGGGGCGCCACAAAACGTGCCAGACGTCTTCGCTATCCCACTGTGCGTTGCGTCATAGCTGCTAGCATAGGGACCTTGTGTCTAGTTAGCATTAGCTACATTTAGCAGTGCTAAGCTTTTGCAAGCGGACCAATTTGCAAAGCTGTTAATCTCATTAAAGCAACTGAGTGTGTGGAGGTGTTTGCATTTTTTTTTGCTCATGCTATTAATGGCATGTAATTACCGTGTTACTTTAGTCAGGTTTCATTTTATTTTAACATCCGCCAGAGTGGAAATCGTGTTAAAAACGAGAAGCGAAAGAAGGGACATTTGACGTGGCGACCAGTCACGTGGTCTGAAGCGGATTATTCTCAGCATTGGGGTTCGCCAAATGAAGACGTGTGTGTTGGTACTGTTAGCTCTGGCGTTGGCGTGTCTGCGGGACGCCCAGTGCATCCCGCCCACGCTCGCTAGTTCACTGGAGGAAAGAAATGGTGGTCACGGCAGGTTACCCGCCGACCTCGGGCCACAACAACGTGACCTCTTGGCCCCAGGCCGCCTTCCCGGACTTTGTCGGCGCTTGAGAAAACGTCGCCTCAGTTACCTGGTAAATGCTTATTTGCACTTTCTCACCATTAATACCTTAGCGTATTAACGCTTTGTCTCCATAGTGTAACAAGGGGAACTACTGCTGGCCGGGGTGGAGTCAGAGGCGGAGTCACAGTGGCCAGGTGTGCCGATGCCCGAGGGGTGCCACATGTTTGCGGGTATTCATTCACAGTCTCTGAACGCTTTTGGGACGTCTTCTGTCACCCTGTTAGCATGTTAGCATCTTTGACAATAAAAGAAGTGGGTCACATGAAAAGATTTGAGGGTGGGGAGGGCGTCTCAGGACCCTTCAGCATAAAATGTCTAATTACATTCTGTATACGTATAAATTAAAAACGGATTTCCTGACAGACATAACATTGTCTTCTTCTCAGCATGTTTTTTTTAATTAATGTCCAGCTAAATATGTACTCAAGAGTGTGTCACTTATGGCTGACTATCTACAAGACACTGTTGATTATGATTACGCTGTTCTTTGTGTACTTGATTATTATTGTCGAGGTATTATGACAGTGTATCGATTTTGAACTAAAAATAATGCGGTTGAAGAGGTTTGAAACGCGCTCTTGTTTTGAAGGGACGGATGTAACCCGGCGGCCATTACGGAAACTCGCGCATCTCGCTTTGCTTGTTATTGTCGTGTTGGTCGTGACCAGACTTTTCTCATTTCCGAGTCGTCACGTTTGTTTATCCTCCTGTTTTGGAATTGGAAACGTAAGAATTTGTTTAAAAATTGGTAAAGTCAACTTTACACTTGACACTCAAAGAACGAGTAGGCCTGCGTTTGAGGTGAGTGAGCTAATTAAGCTTACGGGGGCATGTGTGTAGCATTAAGCTCTTTGTCGTTGACGACATCGTCTGTTCTTT
This sequence comes from Stigmatopora nigra, assembly GCF_051989575.1. Lineage (NCBI taxonomy): Eukaryota > Metazoa > Chordata > Actinopteri > Syngnathiformes > Syngnathidae > Stigmatopora > Stigmatopora nigra. The sequence continues at coordinate 3,611,810 of NC_135528.1, read as the reverse complement.
AACAAGAAAAAAAATAGATTCCGTTGAATAATCCTTATCTTAGTGAACTTTTAATAAATAAAAAAATTGCCGTTGTTTTGAATCGTTTGACACGAGAAATGATTGTACCCGCTTACGTCAGCGCATTCGCCATTTTGGATGTGGCAGACCACCTGAGTGCAAGTCAATGGCCTAAATCCCAACTAGGATTTCTACATACCACAACACGTTCGAGACGGGCTCTAAATGTCAAAGTTAACCATGAATTTTGCTCTGTTTCAAGCTTGGCGGCTGTCGGCTGCCCCACGTGATGGAAAGACGGTGCGGCCCCCCCTTGACGACCGCAGACCAGCTTTAATCGCCATGGAGACCTCTCGCTGGCGGGCCCCGCTGGCATGCTGCCGTCCACGTGCGCTGGTCCTTCATGCGCTCTTCTGGGCTCTCGTGGCACTCAGGTGGGTCCCGAGCGCCCCGCCATACAGATTTGCCTTTGATGTAGTCTTGCGTTGATTTTCTTCCAGAGTGTTCGGCGCTGCATTGCTAGCCGAAGACAAACTTGCAGGTAAAGAGGGACACAAATAACATCAATGGGCTTTATAAGATAAGAAATCTCGGGTGAGGGATGCTCTAGTTCTGTGGTTTTGCATTCTGCAGCGGTCAAAGCCGCCGTCTCCCCCTGCTGGCTGCTGGAGGACTTTGTGGTGACTGGCGAGTGCTCACAGTGCGATGATTTCCAAACGGTACGTCCGGACGTTTATATTTTTTAGCGCGTCAGTCTCGACAATGACATTTTTATCTTCAGAAGACACAGTCAGCGTGCAGCCAGACGGGCTATGTGGAAAAAGTTAACTGCACCAAGTCCAGCCGAGACGACTATAAAAGGTGGGTGGTCTCGGACCAGTTCACGTCCGGCATGTTTTTTTTCTCCTTTTTTTAAACAACCTCGTTGTCCTTTTAGTTGTCGCTCGGCCGTCACGGAAGAACACCGCTTCTGGAAATTTGAAGCGGCCGCTTTGTCCGCGACGGCCCTGTTAGCCATCTTGGTGGTCCTGCGGCAGCGTCGACTCGACCGACTTGCTTCCGAGAAAGTCCGCCGACAGATCGAGTCCATATAGTGCCAAATTAATTGGAATTTATGGATGCAAAAAAGACTTGAGGGTGAGGCTAAAGCTCCCGACAACGACACGGAAGCTAAAGTGAACTTCTGAGAAAAGATTTTAGACTCAAAGGAGTTGAAACCAAAAAAAAAAAGAGATAGTTATGTTATTCAGGATGGTGAAAGAAAATTTCCCAAAAAAATCTTCTTTGTGTAACAAAACCACTCCAATGGAAGAAATTAAAAGCCCATTGGGGAATAAGTTAGTCGCTGTGTTTTGTTACATTTTTTCCAAACAGCCAATAATCATCCTTGACCAGTGTAAAACAAAATCGATTTTATTTGTATAAAATATTAGAAAGGACAAGATAAAAGAGATAAAATCATGCAAAAATCAAGGATAGGTCTGATCAGTTGATGGGCTGGTAGCCGGCAGGGACCGCCGACCTCTTCCGCACCGCCACGTAGACTCCGCCCATCAGCAGCATAAGCAGCGGGGCACCTAGGCCCGCCGCCAAGACGGCCACCACCAGCGGGGAGAATGCGTCGACGGGGGGTCGGCCCAAGCCCACCGTGGCAGTCCTGTATGGCGACCCGGAGAAAGACCACCCGTAAGAAGACGAAGCCTTTCCCACCGCGGCGTGCCGACTCACCAGCTGAGGAAGGCGGTGTCGTTGTAGGAGGGCCCGACCGTCAAACCGAAACTTAAATTGAGCCCGAAGTCGCGGAGGTCTTCGCGGAAGAAAGCCCGCACCAAGGCGCTGAGCTCGGCCAAAGTCTGTCCACTCCCGGCCTGCGGTTCCGAATGGCGGCACGGCACGGCGTCCTCTGGCATCGGCGCCGCTCGCCGATACGCCACCTGCTTCCACGAGATGAAGCCGCGCTCGTCGGCTTGGCTCTCGTTGCTGTTCGACGTCCATTCAGACGACTGTGAGGGAGGTCAAAGGTCAGACAAGAGCTCAATTCAAATCTTGTAATTTTACCAATTTTTTTCTCCAAAGTATTACATTGACCATATTTTAAACATATTTCACCTTAAAGATGGACGGTGTGAACTCGTCATCGATGGATCGGCGGATGCGGACGGCGTCCAGCGGAGACGTTCCGCTTAGCGTCCGCAGTTCCAACAGGAAGCGTGAGTTGGCCGACCTGGCCGCTAGGCCGTCCAGCTGCAGCGCTAGCTGGGAGGAATTGGCCGTGTGGAGGAGGCGGGGCCACGGCAAGGCACGCCCTTCCGACTCGAACGCCGTGAACTGCCAGAGGACGGAAAAGGTTACGCGCCGACGACGCAAAACAGGCCGTGGTCGACTGGCGACGTACGTTCAGACAAACTGATCCACCCGCCAACGCGCCGCATAGTCGGGCTGCCGGCCCCGAGAGGACCATCGGAGACCATGTGACCTCGTCAAGCCGGTAAGGAGAGAATGTTTCGACTGTGTCGTTAACTTCCAGGTATTCCAACAGCTGTTGAAGTAATCACGTGAGTCCATGTAGAAAAAAAAATAGACAACGATACAAGTAAAAACCTGTCTGACCCTGGTAAAGACCACCGCCACGCCTCCTATGACGCTGGTCTCAGGCTCCACCCGAAGGCCGCCACTGGTGTTGCTGCTCAAGAAAAGCGTCCAGTTCACCTGAAATGGGTGAAAAAATGAAGGTTGATTGGAGGGGGTCTATTAGCGAGCCGTGACGTCACTCACCTTGACGTAAGAGGACGTGAGATTGGTGTGGACCAGCAGAAGCGTAGGTGCCCCCTGGCTGCAGAAAAGGAAATGCAGGGTGTCGTTGTCCCCCAGCGCCCTAATGTGCAACAGGTCTCCTCCCGGAGGGCGGCTCGACGAGCCCGGGTTCAACTCCACAGACAGCTGGTGACGTCAACACAAGCCATATTAATCATCGCACTCGAGCACGTGACTAACAGCGTTCAACCAAATGAGCACGACTCGGCCAAGAGTAAAGAAGTTTGAAAAAGTTCACGCTTTCTTACTTTTCTGCTGAAGGCGGCACATAAAGCCGGTAGTATGGCAAATAAGAGCAAAGCGGAGCCCCCGATCCTTGCAGCCGCCATCCTTGTTGTGATTAGTCACGTGAGCCGGTGTGAGACGTACGTCAGCTGACCAAAAAAACATGCCGCTCCCCCTTGCGCACTTTTTTTAAATTGAATTATAAAATATATGGTATTTATTCACCCAATATAAATTGTGTATAATGAAGGAATATATATCTTGTCTTTTCTGCTTTTTTGCTTAGCTTTTGTGAAAAGCATAAATGTGTTCTACAGTTTTAAACTGCAACCTGGGTTGACATTTTATATTTATCTTATGTTTACTACTGGTTTTATTCTGGTATATGTTAATTTGATTGTTTAAATTTGTATTATATGCTTGGATATCCGTAGCGGAAGAGAAGTAGTGGAAAGTGATGTCATTAACACGCGACCATTTACTTGCTGCGCATTTGCTTGTTTGGAATTTTCCACCACATTTGCCTGACCACTGTTTAAGGTTTTTTTCGGGTACGCTGGGTGGAGGGGCTTGGTGTTCAAACTTTTTGGGAGACGTCGAAAAGTCAGGGACATTTTGGTGGTGGTGCGCCGTTTCTTAGACGGATGGCATATCCGAGAAGTTCGCTCGAAGGCTCGCTACTGGCGGCCAGCAACGTCCCGGCCTTCCTCACCAAGCTGTGGACTTTGGTGGAAGACCCCGACACGGACGCACTCATCTGCTGGAGCCCGGTACGAGTAACAATTTATTCGCAGTTCTAATTTCGCCCACTCAATGCCGAGTCAAACTGGGGTAGATTAGCCGCTAGCTACATTAGCTACTACGTATATACTTCTATAGTATTTCACAGCGCTTTCGTGCTCATCTTTAGTCCAAAAACGTTAGAAATAATGTCACCTTTAATTGACGAGTGTCATTTTTCCATTAGCTCACTAACTTCATGTTTACATTCTTTAGCCCTTTTCTAAATCTGATTTTTTTTTCTTGTTTTGTTGATCCATCAGAGCGGAAACAGTTTCCATGTTTACGACCAGGGGCGTTTCTCCAAAGAGGTCCTCCCCAAATTTTTCAAGCACAACAACATGGCCAGCTTCATCCGACAGCTTAACATGTGTAAGTAGCGACCACGGCGCCCCAAGTCCGCAGTTTCTCCACTCTGAATCCCTCGGCTTATCCCCCCATCCTAGACGGCTTCCGCAAGGTGGTCCACATGGAACAGGGCGGCTTGCTGAAACCCGAGAAAGACGACACAGAGTTCCAACACCCCTTCTTTGTCCGAGGCCAGGAACGCATGCTGGAGAACATCAAGCGCAAAGTCACCAACGTACGTATGCGTGTACGCGCCCCGTCAACGCCAGCCGGGTAACAACAGCCGTCCCTTTTTTTTTTTTTTAGGTGTCTTCGACACGTCAGGACGAAAGCCAGATCTCCTCGCAGGGAGTCAGCAAGCTTCTCGACGACGTACAGATCATGAAGGGCAAACAGGAGAGCATGGATTCCAAAATCAACGCTATGAAACAGTATGATGTTGTTGTTTTTTTTAACCGTAAAGCACGTCAAAGTGGAGGCTCGGGGGCCAAATCTGGCCCGCCGCATCATATTGTGTGGCCCGGGAAAGTAAATTATGAGTACTGACTTTCTGTTTTAGGATGAAATTAAAATGAAGAGTATAGATGTATAGTAGATTTCTTGATTTCCCCTTTTTAAATCAATAATTGTAATTTTTAATCAATTTTTCTGTGTTTTTAGTTCAAAAATCATTTTGTAAAATCTAAAAAGTTATATATAAAAAAGCCCAAATAAAGATTGTTCTAAATCTATAAAAAAAAACGGAATATTCAGGGCTTTTAATCATTTTCTTTTAATCCATTTATAAAAAAATTAACCTAAATATTATATCTAAATAGGTCTGGCCCACTTAAAATCAAAAATGACGTTAAAACGGCCCGCGAACCAACCCGAGTTTGCCACCCCTGTCGTAAAAGAACTTAAAAAACATCCTTTTGTGTTGTTTTCAGCGAGAACGAGGCTTTATGGAGACAGGTGGTCTGCCTGAGACAAAAACACGCCCAACAGCAGAAAATGGTCAACAAGGTAAAAACACTCCCATTTGCATCACCACGTTGGCGTTCTTTGTAAGATCATCCCCATTTGCTTTTCCTCTGCAGTTGATCCAGTTCCTGGTGTCCCTGGTCCAGTCCAACCGGATCATGGGAGTCAAGAGAAAACTGCAAGTCTACATCTGCCGCACCTTCTGTGTCGCCCTCCCCCTGCCGTCGTCTGATTTGATGTTTTATGTTCACAGCCCCCTGATGCTCAATGACGCCGGCTCCGCCCACTCCATGCCCAAGTACGCTCGGCCCTTCTCCGTGCAGGCCGCGCCGTCCCTCCTCCCGGCGGAATCTTCCGGGCCGGTCATCTCTGACGTGACCGATTTGAGCTCTGCCGAAGAGGCTTTTGGCGATTGGATGGAGGCGGGGTAAGTGAGAAGCAATCCGATTGGACGGCTGCCTATTACGCATTATTAGGTCGGAAAAAGCTAAAAGTGCACCATTGTTGGCTAGCAAGATGTATAGCTGCTAATGCTAATTTACCTTATTTCAATGGTTAATTGATTATTTGGTTAGTAGTAGTAGCACTTTATATTTAATAAATAATAAGGAATCTTTTGAGTTGTTTCGGGCATGGTTTAAGTCAAAAAATAAGCTAAAATTAATGAGTACTGTATTTTCACGACTATTAAGTCTAAATATGTAAAACGCCAACCGGAATCATCCCCTCTTTCTCCAATTTGAAGGAAAGCAAGTAGTGTCAAGGAGGAGGAGCCACCGTCAACGCCCGAGCTGCTTCCGTCCGTAGACACGCCCCTTTCGCCCACCACCTTCATCAACTCCATCCTGCAGGACGAAGACACCGCTGAAGCTGTCACCATAACAGGTGAGTTGGGTCGGGCTGATTGCCGTGGCTTCAAACCAAGAACCCTGTCCTCCTCCTCTCCATCAGCAGCTAGGCCACGCCTCCCCGCCGATATGACGCCGACCTGTCAGACGTTGGCGTGTATTGACAAGTAAGTGGGCATAACGTGGTGGAATCGTGAGTGTTAAAATGCATCACTATTTTTTAAAGTTATCTAATCTAATATAATAATTAATAACTAATAAAACACTTACCATAAGCGAATTGTGCTTTTCAGGTCGGAACTGTCTGATCACATTGAAACAATTGATAACAGTCTGGAGAACCTGCAGAACATCTTGAGCAACCAAACCTTCACTTTTGACACATCACCGCTAATGGAGGTACGTTTTATTGTTTATTTCTTTTTAAAATTGGCACATTTTTATGCCACATAGAACAGGGGTCGGGAAACTTGAGATGATGTGTTCCAGAAGAGTCTACTGCAAAAAGAGAAGAAGATTAAAGCAGTTGTAGATGTAATATCTCAGTTCTGTCACCAGCAATTTCCATATTTTAGCTCACAGGTTAGCAAAGAGCCAGATGCACTCATCAAAAGAGCCATATGTGGCTCCCGAGCCATAGGTTCCCTACCCCTGACATAGAAGATGGCTAAATTTGTAGGAAGCAACTCCCCGTATTTACTTGTTATAAGCAGCATTCATAGATATGCTAATTAATATATGCAAGTAAATAGGATCTGTAGTTAGTTTAATGTTGGGTGTGTTTTTAGCTTTTCAGCCCGACGCTTCCTCCGGGTGACTTTGACGTCAGCGCTTTGGACAGGGTGAGTAAAACCCAGGCGGTCTTTTCATTCTTTACTACTTGACGTCCTGAAGATGGATGATGATGATGCCGCTCTGTTTTTTCCTTCTAGCTTCTTAGCGACAACTTCCCCAAAGGAGCCGAGGAAAGCCACGACGCCGGTAAGAGCGCCCATAAATTAAATATTTAGAAGAGAACGATAAGCATTTTTTTGTTTTTGTGTGATTGCTCCAGCCAAGCAGCTGGTGCAGTACGCACCCACCCATCATTTCGAAGGGGGCGGGCTGGACTTGCCGTCGCTTTTGGAGCCGGAGCCAGAGCCGGAGGCGGAGCCTTTCCCCACCCTTGACCTCGGCAACGACTTGAACTCCGACCTATGATTGAGGGGATCTCTGTTACCGTGACGACCCTCAAGGTTAGAGGTTGTAGTTGCAACTATGCAGATCAGCCACCGCCGCCCCTTTTAAATTGTTTTTTTTTTTTTGCAATTTTTCAAGAGAATATTTTTGGAAGCATTTATCTTATATTTATTGTTAGCAACCGGCGCAGGTTGTCAACAAGTGCTACATTATGCCACATTAAACATGTTTGTGTGCATTTCGTGTGTCATGTCATGTGACTGATAGCATGCTCGCTAGCAACTTAGCAACTAAATACTTTGGAGATGAAAATCCCCAAATTCAGCCTTTTTCTCATAAGAAGAATTTGTATTTGGAGCCGACTTGCTCTATAAAAGATACCAAAATGTTTTTAATTAAGTCGAGCAGACATGGATTATACAAATAAAGAACCGCCGTCCATCTTCAGTATTTCCGACCAGAAAAGGCCAGCCGGTGGGCGGGGCCTAGAGGCGACCGAAGAAGCGCGCTCATCGCTCGGCGCATCGGAATCGGCCGCGGGCGATGCGCACTCCGGGCCGCCGCCGCGGCGAGTCAGCAGGTGTCGTCGGCGTCGCCATACTCTGCAGCTGGTGGGGAAAACGTGACGACGTCATTGCGGACGGATGGATGGACGGACGAGTGAGCGGCCTGACCTTCAGGACCTTGACCCCGCGTCCCGTACTCTTCAGTGAACCCGCCTGCAGAGGACAGGTAAGGCCGGCAGCGCACCAACCACAAACATTATCATCACCGGGATGCCCAAATGGTGACAAAAATGGATGTCATGATACTCACCGGCCTCTGGGGGCTCTCGGGACACTGGCCCGCCACCTAAAACGACAAGTAGTGAAAATGAAACACTGTCCCTGTACCAAAACCAAGTCTACAAATCAAACTTACTTGTGTTCAGGGGTGTTCCAGTCGCTTCTGAAAAAACTTAACAAACACATGCACACAGGCGTGTTTTGTGGATGGGAAAATGGCATCGGAACCCGAGTACGACGACTTACGTGAGTCCGTGGCCGCGGTGGCGGTCTTGGCGTGCCACGTTAGCGTAGCTGCGGCGAAGGGGATTGCGGTTAAAAGGGCCACATGCGATTGTCGCGTGTTACTTACCCGTCGAAGCCGCCAGTTCGTCTCCCGACGTCTGTCCGAGTGTCACCGACGACGACACTGCAACCGTGGCCAAGACGTCCTGGTGGGTCGTCTCCGGGGCCAAAGTGGAAAGATCCGCGGCGGTGGCGGTCGCCGTCAAACCGTTCCTCTCGGTCCCGGGAACGGTCGCCGGTAGATCGCCGGCGTCCAATGAATACTGTCCGGCTGTCGCTGCGACCAGATAAAAAGATTAGAAAATGGCGTTGTGGCTATTGAGGGCCAGAAGAATCAAAATGTCCACCTCCGACTTTGTCCACAAACTGCGTTTGTCGGCCGTTTCCTGTCCAAAACTGAATCAGCATTGCTTATCTTTTATTCCAAAATTTAAAAAAAAAATGCTACCATTTTCTTGGGACCAGTCTCTGCCTGAAAATGAAGAAAATATGATGCTCATCAAATTGGAAAGTAAATATCATTTTAATGCCTTAATAATTATATAAAACCAACTATACAAGTCAACTACCATATTAACCCGAATATAAGTATACAATTTATGTATAGTGAAATGTTAAATTGCAAAGTTAGTATTTCAGTACCTGCTTGTTGGGATAACGGCAACGAGGAAGGTGCTGAAGGAAAATGGACATGCGCTTATTAGGCCAATAATGTAGTTGTGATATATATATTTTAACTTGCAGTTATGAGTACATGAGTCCTGGCTGTCAATTTCTGGGACGGCGGAGGTAGGCGACGGCTCGGAAGCCGCTTCTTCATCCACATGACCAAGGACGTCTATCTCCGTCAAACTTTCTTCACCTGCATATCAAAACACATCGTATTGGTAGAGAGAAATGAGTGTTAAAATACTTAAGTGGCATCAGTTAATGTAGAATACAGTATTTGTTGTTGTTATGCTGTGCTTGTACCACAAGAGGGCTTGTAGCAGCAATGATTTTGCTATTGTGCGACACGCAGACGTCATAATTGCTCGCCGTGCGTTTTTGCTCGCCGCACCGAAAGTCAAATGTTTGTCCAGTACAAGAACAGCGTTATAAGGAGTGAGTACCTAACATTTTCGTGTTTTTCCTTCTTATTCTACCATAAAAAAAATGTTTGTGAAGTGGGGTTTATTGTCATACTATCCATCGTTGTGCATTTTCAGCTTTTGACAACCATATATACTGCCTTCGTTTAAAATTACTACTAAGTGGTACTGCACGTGTTTTTTAGCAGACTATATTTTGGACAAAGATCCACCCAGTAATGTTACAAAGTCTTTAAAATGAATTTATAAGAACTCTAACCCTTTCACTCGACGAGCTTTCTAGCCACAGATTTTTTTTAAAATGCCGTACAACCAAGGGGTCATTCAGTGTAGCTCGCATAAATACCTCAATATCAAAATTACTGGAAAAAATGCATAGAAGTGTCCTAAGCTGCTTCGATTCTTTTTCTTGAAATAGCTATGACATTTTAAAAACAGGCAGATCTGAGTACCAAATTTATTTATTCATGTAAAATTACATTGGCAGTGACCCCTTAGCCGATAACCGGTCAAATTGCCTATATGGTCCCATATGGCTATTTAATAGCCTAAATAATAGTCATTAAATCCCTGTTCACCTAATGTTAAAATATATCAATTGGCAATAGTACATTAAATTTCAATAAGCTTGGTTGAATGGTTTAGAAAATCACCTTATCCCCCTACAAAAAAACAGCTGGGAGGGTATTTTGTCAAATCACCGGGTCGTAATAAACGCCCGACGGGTCGCAGAAATGGTCTTACCCGGTTGGAATGGGAAGCGATGCTCCTGCGTCTCTTCGGTTCCTTGCAAACAGGGAGCTGTCAGTCACGTGTAACCCCGCCTACACTGTCACTGTGTTCAGACTCACCTGTATTTTCCACCTGAGAAGCTCCGCCCTCCAATGACATATGGCTGCCTGGTAAAAACAAGGCGTGACTCACCCCGGTCGCTTCTCCTTCTCCCGCCGTTCCCTGGACTCCGCCCCTTCCGTTCATCTGCTTCTGTTCTTCTGCTGAAGCGTAACGCTGGTTAAAATCCAGGGGGTTGCTTCACCCCCTCTTCGTCGATGATGTTCACCGTTTGAATGAGAGTCATAGTCTGCACATGAGAAAGTGAAAAAAATAAGCGGTCGCCATTCCATAAATGCTTAGCGAGGACTAATTTGGTTTACCTGCCGAAGTGTCCGCCGTTCCTCTCGACGGTGCTGCGGCACCCCGGTCACCTGAACAGTCGGTGGTGATCATCGGTCAAATAATAACACCCAACACTTGCAACTTTTTTTTTTTTTTACATCCGACAGCCAAAGGATTGATTTATTAATTTACAAAACCTTTTAACCATATACCAGTGTAGTACTAAATATAATATTTCTTAATTTTTTTCTAGGTTTTAACTCACCGCTGACGTCCTGAGCTGAGGGAGCATCCAGTCCGCCACCTGTTGGGTAAGAAACATAAAACAATTACAGTGTTACCTCGACATACAAGCACCCCTATATACGAGCATTTTGAGATACGAGTAAAATTTCGAGCAAATAATTATCTCTAGATACGACAAAAAAATTCAGATGCGAGAAAGCTAGGTGCCCAAAACATGAGAGGCTATTTATCATTGTTTATCATTGCATTTTTTAAAAGATATTTTTTTAAATAGCGCAACTGCTTGTTTATTAATATTTCACAATTGCTTGTTACTATTATTAGTTTCTAAAAAGAAGTAGTTGCACTCTTGTGGTTGGATTTAAAAGTATGATGTACCAAAAATCTGATAATGTTTGATACTCCAAAAATAGTTGTGTCCACTCAACTGTGGCGGAGTGGAACAAACCAACTTTTCCCACCGGAAACACTCTCGGGGGAGGGGCGGGCGGTCAGTGGACTTACCTGTTGAGCCCGCCGTGCTCTGGTGGGCATCCGGGCGTCCTCCTGGAGAGGAGATGAAGGGTGGGTCAACTGTGCTCATGTTTCCTCCTCTTAATTAAAAACCGGACAATGCTTGACTTTCATTGCCGTCTTTGGCTTGAATTTCTGGCGGGATTTCCGTTTCTCCAAAATTTGGAATTTGACTTTATGTAAAGTGGAAAGGTTACGGGCCCCGTCTCACCCGCTTTCTTGGCAGATTCGTCGTCATCTGAAAGGAAAACAACATACTGGTTTTGGGCTTTGGCGTCAGTCAATTTGCGCTCCTTTGTTTCCAATCAATCCCTCAATTGGCCAATGAGCAACGCAAGGGCAGAACGGCGCCAGATGTTAAGGAATTCATCAACGTGATCCCTTTTTGATCACGTCTTTAGGGGATCGAGCTCAAATCAGAAGTCTTGTTTTTTCCCAAAAGTCAACCTTGCGGCTTACCTTCGTTCTCCTCCGACAGGTCGTTCTCCGCCTCCTCGGTGAAGTCTCCTTCCTCGGCTTCTACAAAAAAAGGGCGAGTCTGAGATCCGGGCGCTCACGTCAAATGGACCTCTTTCTCACCCTCCACCGGAGCCGTCCGTGCCGCCGCTACCAGGACGCTCAGCAAGGACATCAGGATCAAGTTTCTGCGGAACGTGAGTACATCTTTTATATGTTTGCACACACGCCCGATCGATATCAATTATCACGCGACATTTCTGTCAACTCGCAAGTCCCGACACAGCCGTCAGTTAATTACCAAGTCCACGTGAACCAATCATTACCGTTATTTGGCCCGAAGTCTACTCACCGAGGCGACATGATGCTTGTCTGAACAAAAGGTCCGTTTCAGTATTTATATGCAGGGGGCGGAGTTACGCCACCGTGTGGGTGTGCGGGTATGCAAGTCCCACCATCACTAGTTTTTACACTTTCATTCAATGACAGAATTTTGTCTGTGTATTTAAATATAAATAATTGAGACTTGAATATAACTTTTGAAATGGATTCATTTTACAAACGGCTTATCAAAGAGGGTCGTGGGGGGTGCTGGAGCTATCCAAACTAACTATGGGCACTAGGTGGGGGGGGGGGGGGGGCAAACAAAATTAAAGGCCAGCCAATCACATGGCGCAAGGAAACATTTTTATACTTGGGGACAATTTAGAGTGTCCAATTAGTCTACCATGCATGTTTTTGGGATGTTGGAGGAAACCGGAGTACCTGGAGAAAACCCACGCAAGCTCAGGGAGAACATGCTAACTCCAGACTTTTGAAGCTGTATAGTAAAAATAATTTATGTCATGGTTTGCCTCTGCATAGTTGAAACAGACAGGCAATTCGGATATGCCCCAGCACCCCCTGCGTCTCTTAAGCACTACGGAAAATGAAATGAGGACTACGGGTTGCGACTCAGTGAAAGTACTATTGGGGATTGTTTGACGGCCTACATATACTTTTTTTAAGCTCCTTTGAACATGAATTAAAATTCATCTACAGATTAAATACTAATTAAATCATTGTCGATCAGATAGCAATTTCCTGGTAACACACGTAAAGATGTCCACAGAGACCAACAAGACCGATCTTTGGGTTTGGCGTTTGGCCCGAGTACACTTGGACAGCAGAGCATTGAAGCCGGGGATGCTGGGAAAAATGGCGGTGTGTCTTTCTTGCAATCACGTCAAGCTTTTGGGAGAAACCTCATCTGTTTCATCTCGATTCCTTTCCCGCGCAAATCACTGGAGTGTAGCCGGCCCCAACCTACCGCCTTGCAACCCGAATCCACCACAGTCCAGCACCTGTAATTTACTTCAAATCCTCAATGAGACTTGGACAGGTCGCCAAAAATGTCACAATAGGAGCCATTGTTCCCTCCGGCTCCATTTCGGGAAAAGAAGACAGACGCCGACCGAGAATGGGATCGGGGTCGGGAAAAAAACAGTATTTTGGGGTAAGAGAAGGTTATGAGTTTTCCCAGACTGAAGACTGTTTCAATTATATTGTACAAAAGTAGACTTTGTGCCTGCTGAATCTTTAGATGACCTTAATTCAGATCTGTGATCGGCAGACCGATTATTGGATTTCCTCGGAGGACAAAAGAAAAAATGAGACGTGACTGTTAAGACTTTATTGGTAGTACACAGTCAATATTGCTGGATGCCATGGACTAGGAGCGCTACACCACGAACGTACTATGTACAGGTGAATCCAACAGGCGGAAACCAAGCCACAAAGACTCGGAGAAACCAGCGATCCAACGGCATTTGGATCGAAGCGCTTACTTCTGAAAAATATCAAAGACACTCGTCATATTGTGTACTCTAAGACATGGTAGGTGAAGCCTGAAGCTCAAATGTGAAGATTACCCGAGGGTTGGAGGTGACGGAGTCCGATTGCTGGGCGACAGGAGCTGTCAACAAAAAATCTGAAAATTAGTTTAAGTCAAAACTTCCCTTGTCTGATTGGTTGGTCACCTTCAGTGGAGTCAAGGATTTGAGAGCTCTCTTCGGGATCCGGAACTCTTGGCTCCTCCCCATTCACGTCGCCCGTGAAGGCATCTCCGCCGACCTCGGCGTCCGATCCTTTACCGTCCTCGACAGACTTTTCGTCAACCTCTCTGATCTCGGCCCCTTCCATCAAGTCGGGTCCGTCGAAGACATCCGACCCGGGGATCTGATCCCCTTCCCGTATATCCTCTTCGTCGACGACCTCGGGTCCCAGCTGGCCTCCCGGGACTGAGTCAAAGACGGAGTCGGGATCGCTGCTCGGTTTCTGGTCGCCGTCAATCACTTCTGAACTGGACTCTGATGACAGAAATAACGCAATCTTCAAGTACGTCTCGGTAGCATTTGGGCTATCGATTCGCTAGCCAATGACTACTGACCGTCAGCCGGTTCTGGAGATTGAGGTAATTCCTCCACGTAAGCAGGCAATTCCGAGGACGCCGCGCTATCGGCGGGATCTATAAATTCTTGTGTTATTGCTGTTTCCAGCGGTACATCAATGACTGGTGCTTCAATAGACTCTGGTGCTATGAAATTTGATAACAATTCGCTAGAATCTGCTGGTTCCACATCGGCCAACGGATCGATGAAATCTGTTGATTCCGCAGACTCTACTGATTCCACGTCGGACAATGGATCGATAGAATCTACCGACTCTACGGACTCTGGCGATTCTGTAGAATCTGGTGACTCTACATTGTTAGAATCTGGGGATTCTACATTGTTAGAATCTGGGGATTCTACATCGTTAGAATCAGGCGATTCTGCAGACTCTGACGATTCTGCGGTCGCCAATGATTCGCCGGAATCGGGTGATTCTGCAGACTGTGATGATTCTGCGGTTGCCAATGATTCGTTGGAATCTGCCGATTCTGCAGACTCTGACGATTCTGCAGTCGCCAATGATTCGCCGGAATCTGGTGATTCCGCTGTTTCTGCTGACTCCGTTGAGTTTATGGACTCTGGCAAATCTGTAGACTCTACACATGAGGGAAAATTGAAACATTTCTCCACTGTCTGCTGGTGCTTTTTCTGACTCTGTACGAAAAAGTACCTTGACTATCTTTGAGAGAGTCGTCTGGGTCTTCCAATGCACCATCTGCAGAGATAGTGTTTTGTCATTGTCGTTGTCATAGCCACTGCAGACAAACTCACAAGCCAGAAGTGAAAAATATCTCTTTCTTTCAAACCAAAAGTTACGCAACCGTTCTTCACGTGATCTAAAAATGGAATCAAGCCTGGATTTTTTTCACAATTGACCGTTACCTGAATCCGGCGAGTCGGGAGCACCTGAGGACGTAAAGGGTTAGTTAGTGTTAGGGTATGTCGATACTCTAAGGATAGTTTTTGAAAAATCAAACCTTCTCCTTCCACTTTGTCCGGTTCTTCATTGTTCGCTGGTGCTGATGACAGAAAAAAAATAAAGGTCGACCAAGGCTAAGGACGCACATTGAAGGCGACCGATCGATTTGCTGACTACCTGGCGATCTTTCTTGGGAGTCGTCGATACCTGTGGACACGGGAGACTCGGCAGGAACTGAGGGAGAAATATTAGCTCGCTAATTAGCATTTCTTAGCGTGTTTTTAAAAGTCTGTCCATGCTTACCTGCTAGTGATGTTACCGCTTGCATTGATATTCTTCCTACAAAAAAAAACAACAAATTAAAGATTTTATTGTGGAAATTATATTTCTATCTTGTTACAACTTAAACAAAATTACCATTCATATGCGCCAGCAAGGCCATACTTCTTTCTACAACAAAAACACGTTATTTTTCACAACAAAATGCTTCAATTGGGTAAAAAAAATATTTGGAATTCTCGCAAAAATTATCCACTGCCAACAATGTTAAAACTGAACACTTGACATTTTTGCAAAGTTGTTGAATATGTCGTTTATGGCTAATAATGTTAATTTTTTCTTACCAGGAAGTGGAAGAGCCACCGCAACTGTGACCAGACCAATGAGAGCCAACAGGGATAAACGCCTAAAACGCATAGAATCCACAACATCAAAACACGCGGGAGTGCGTACGCGTAAAAAATGTAAGTCTAACACCAACACACCCAAAAATGTTGTCACACGCTATCAGACGCAACATATATATATATATATATATATATATATATATATATATATATATATATATATATATATATATATATATATATATATATATATATATATATATATATATATATATATATATATATATATATATATATATATATATATATATATATATATATATATATATATATATATATATATATATATATATATATATATATATATATATATATATATATATATATATATATATATATATATATAGGAAGAAACCAGCAACCCACATAATATAGTATTTTTTTGCCAAATGGACTCATTTTTTTGCACTATAAGTACACACATTCAAGAATAAATAATCAATAGTAATATATATATATATAAATAACATTTTTGGAAGGGTAATTTTTTGTTTTTTAAATCTGAAACCAAAAACAAACATATGTGATAGGAACAATAGTAAAACGGAGAACAACAGGTTAAGGAGGAATCTGTAAAAAATATATTTTTTTAGATAACTTTAGCTTAAATAACAACATAACAGACTTTCGGTAGTCAGAGAGAAATAAAAACGTATAAAAGTCGTACTTGAGTATTTGTTTTATGAAAATGTACAACTTATAGTCCGGAAAATACGTTATGTTGTCCTTTTTTTTTAGTTTTACAGAAGTTCAAAAGCGTTTTAGAATTTTCTATTATTTGTAAAAGAAAATAAGGCTACTTATTTCCCACTCGCAACTGCTTAATTCGCCCTTGAGTGGAAAAAAATATTCCTAGTTAAACAACAATTGCGCAAAACTTTTTTTTTTTTGGTGAGAAACAAAACAAAAGAAAAGCGATGACCCTGGCGACGTGATGCGTTGGACTCACCGCGTCCACATTTTTTGTCCAAGCGTCAGATTCTCCGGGTTGCGGCCGACCAATTTGTGGCGTTATAGAGACGCTGAAGGCTTTTAAGGAGCACTTAAGCTCCGCCTCCTGACTCCCAAGCGGTTCACCGGCGCGACAGTCCGACGGGAAAGCCGGGGATTGGATCTGCCCGCAATTGAATCAAGCCAAAATGAGAAGAAAAACAGCTAAAAGTTTGAGATAAACACTCGCCAATCAAAAAATAGGCCAGGGGGTGACGGAGTTATTCAAAGCTGAACAACAAGATATAGTAAGCCGCATTCCACGACCTTGAAAAACAAGATGTGCAACTAAGTAAATCTTGACGTCGATGCTGTGAAATGAGGGGGTTTTAGATTTCCTTCCTCGTCGGCGCACAGGTGTCGGAAAATTATGATGCGGTGGTACCTTGAGATACGAGCCTAATGCGTTCTGGGACTGAGCTTGTATGTCGATTCACTCATCACTCAAAGGATTTTTTTCCATAGAAATGAACTAAAAACTAATTAATTTGTTCCAACTCTCTGAAAAAACAACAAACAACTCAATATTGGAATGGAAAAACCTTTGTATTTGTTCTAATTCACAATTTATTAACAAAGTAACAAATAACTAGCGGTTTAATAGTACTAAATTAGACATATTGTTTGATATTTTGATACCTTTCTTTTCTTGGGTTGGCTCTATTGGCCCCGCCTCCACCCTGACTTTCTTAAAAAATGTTGGCTAATTTTGCACCGAGAATGGAAAACCCCGCCCCCAACATACACATCACATCACATCATCTATTACATTACTCCATTTGGATCATTCATATTATCTTGCTACTATCTCTGAACAAATGCTAATGCTAATGCTAATAGATCCACTCATACAAAGTAGGTTGGAATGGTTTCATCAGAGTAGAAATATTTTTTGGGGGGGGGCCAAAAAAAATAGATACGTACAATATTTTGGGGGAAGATTTTATTCATGAAATGGGAGGAAACGTCACCCACATTCACGCCCGGGTGCGAGAGAGCCCCGCCTTCTTTTTGGACGCCCGACTTCTAGTCAGTTTGCTTCGAGGACGAATAGGGACCAGATTGGCGCCATCCAAACGGTTTTGACGCTTGGCTTTATCAACGGCGAGGACATTGGAGGCGGGGTCACGAGCGCCAGCGGCGTCTGGGATTCCAGTGGGGTGGGGGCGGAGCTTTTTCTTCTTTCCGTTAGCCGGGTTTTCCTCATCTGATGGGGGTAAGATAGAATAGACATATTTTGGTGGTTTGATTCTATGCTTTAATGCAGTGATTTTCAAACTTTTTTGGCCACCGCCCCCTTCACCGCCGGGCCAAAATGCCAACGCCCCCCTCTTTACCCCTTTCCAACGAACGAAGCTTAAATAAATAGAAGACAGGCGCCTCAGATATTATTCGCTAATTCCGTTTCTTTTAATAGACCAATGCGCAGTTCACCTCGAATCATAAAAATTGATAGCTGATGCATTAAGCCGGTCGCTGTGCGCATACGTCTGTGGTTAAGCGTTGCCGGCGCGCTATTGTGTGCTCCTCTGCGGCTGACTGGATGGTGGTGGTTTCCCCAGTCGCCTGCATCGACGATAAACTCGCGACAATTCGTGATATACGGTATATGCGCGCTGCTCGTGAGCGCTCGAGCAGACAACGTTTCTTGTTTCAATAAAGCTTGTTTTTTGTCGACTTTTTATTACAGACAATCAATTTTTCCGGTCTTTCTACAAACACCAACGTCACATTTTACTGTAATTGCTCCATCGCCCCCTTCACTATTTCAACGCCCCCCATTCGCCTGTTTATTCGTCAGCGCCCCCCTGAAAGTTCACACCACCCCCCGGGGGGCGGTACCGCCCACTTTGAAAACCACTGCTTTAATGCATTTCAAAATGGCTGCTTTGCAGGGTGATTGACATCAAAGATGGCGGCTGACCTTCCTCCACTCGGTCCGTTGCCGGATCTAAAATGGCCACGAAGAATAACAACGTCAGTGACCCCAATCGGAGGACAAAAAGGTGAGTGAACTACCAATGATGACACGTACCCAACACGACAACTGTTACCCGATTGGCTGTTTGCGCTAAAGGAAAACAAATGGGAGAAAATTTTATCACCTCACGTCACCATGTTTTAAGTAAGTATTATTTATAAATATGTATTTTTCAAAGATGTAGCTCCGCACATCATCTTTGTTTTAGATCCCAGGTGTGAAAGTGGCGGTCCGGGGGCCGAATCTGGCCCGCCGCATCATTTTTTGTGGCCCGAAAAAGTGCCCACTTTCTGTTTTAGAATCAAATCCAGTGTTTTTTTTCTTTTTATGTTTTTAGTCCAAAAAGCATTTTGTAAAATCTAAAAGTAAATCTTTATCTTTAGTTTCTATATTAGCAATTCCAAATCTAGTATTTAACCCATCCATTACTAATATGCGACGCCATCTTTTTTTTTAGGCGTAAGTGTGTCTATAATAGCCATTTTTGTCATTTGATTTAGTCAAATTGCTTAAATTAGATTTTTGTACCTTTTGAAAGTAAATAACAGAATAAATAGTCAGACGTACGGACTTGATTTAAAATACTATATCATAATGTATCTTACCTGTCGAAACTTCATCAGATGTAGAATCTGAGTCGAAAAGAGCGTTATAGCGTCGAAGAGCGTCCGTTCTGGATTTTGACCGAGTACGATTCCACTCACCGTCGGCGTTGACGTCTCCGTGCACCAGCACCACCGTCGCGCTCAACGAGAGCAGAAGTAACTTTCTGAAAGTCAGACTCGTCAAGCTCCTCATTAGTCGGAAAGCAGTAAAAAAAAATCATTTTGGAACCAACCAATCATAGTAATCTTCAAAATGACACTCCTTTTAACTATAAAATTGGCCTTTAAGTGTAATTAATCAAACAGATGTGTAAATATAGTAGATCAAATTAAACTAACTTCTAAAAAAAGTGACTTTAAAATGATAACAAAGTGGAATATTGACATGGTCGCATTGGCCCCGCCCACTGGAAAATCTAATAGAGGATTTTAAACCCATAATATGCTGCTAAATTTTACACTTTGCTAATTTAGTATCCTTAGGCACGCTATTTTCTTGTTGTCATGTGACCATACAGTCATTTTGTTGACATGTTTTAGAAAATTAGACATGAGTATCAATTCTGGTTGTGATGTCACAACCAGAATTATTAAAAATTGGCCTGTTGGGTGGAATAATTGCCACCAATTGAGCAGTAAATGAGTTATCGACATAGCAAATTATATTTGTATAGTCTGTTTGTTTTATTTTGAATAATTTTTGATGTTTTTTGTAGTGGTGAGAACCTACCTGGTGAGCATGCTGAGGTCGGCAAAGTCCGTGTTGTGTCTCCACTCTAATCAGGACCGCTCTGACTTGCGCTTTTCTACCTGCCGCGTTTTATATATCTCCCCAAATGTCACTATGTGCGTGCGAGAGAGTACGGGGGTGTCGGGTTCCCCCCGACAAGAACATTGAATTTATTGACGCAACCGTGGGTTTTTTTTAATGGTAGTCAGAGGTCAATTGTATTTTATTGCGGGGAATTCTCTGACATTTTTAAGTACTAAAAACCTATTAGCATGTTAGCTTCATTGAAAATAAGATTGGGCCTACTTCCAAATATTAGTAGTAAATTCTCAGGGTATTTTAATTGGATGTTGTCTTAGTGGAATGTGCAAATTATCCTTTTTTTGACTTAAATGAGATAAAACATTCCAAATTGATGATAACTTTGCTATTTAAGGTTAAAGAACAGATGACGCGCAAATTTAGACAAAAACAGTCACCTTTATGTCGAAATAAGTGAAACGACGTCGCGGTCTCTTGACTTTTTACGGGTAGGTACACCCCCCTAGACCCCCGACTCCAACCCCCCCGCACACGCTAAGGTGTCCTGCCAATCTTTACCCAGGTTGTCCGTGTGCAACAAGCGCAAAGTTTGTCTAAATAGTTTCTCCGGAATCCCCCCTCGCGTTAAAGGTCATTTGGCGGGGTCGCGGCTTGGATTACAATCCGCACTTGTCCGCAAGAACAATCAGAGCAGAACCACTTGGAACCCGAAACGTCCCACAACGAGAGCCGAGTCCATGTTTGTCGCCGTCTGAGACTCGCCGTTTGTACTTTTGTCTTTTAAACTTAAATGACTTAAATTCTTATATATTTTTCCTGTTTATTATCATTTTTTTCTTTCTTTGGCCCTAATTACTCTGTGGTTATCATAGCCTAAATTCTTGTAGCATTTAATGTTTTATGTTCTGGTCATTCGAATTGGCATATTAGTAAATTATTTAGTAATTTTGTAAGCATAGGGTTCGTTGAAAAATATTACATTACAAATATTTGGTTAAAAGTAAAAGTATTAAATGAAAAGAAACCTCAAGTATTGATTAACAGCTTAAATGTCTGATATTTTTTAATCAATAGTCTATTTTTATTCTAAACAAAACCACATTTATATGAAATGCAATTATACTAGACGACAACCTATATTTTAAGCCAACTAAATACACAAAATCAAAATTCCGGCCAGAAAAAAAACACCCGTCTCCAGAGCATGAGTGCCTTCTAGTGGATAATACTAAAATAAATTAAAAAAACAATCTGACATAGTATAGTAAGGCTTTTATTCTTTTAAAACAAACCGACATAGTATAGTAAGGATTTTATTATTTTAAAACATTTTTTGTAGAGTGGTGGCCCAGTGGGTATTTTCCCACTATCATTCAAGAAAAAGTCCTAAGTGACTAAGTCATCAGTAGATGAAGTATTTTTCCATTAAAAAATGACTAAGTGTTTCACCCGTTTCCCATTTGAAGGTAAGTGTAAAGTACTAAGTATGACCCGGGAGTAAAAAGAGACAATACAACAAGTACAACTGCTTTCTCTTACAGGTCAATAATTGGGAGAACCAAATCCGAGCAGACATCTGGAGCTTCCTGTCAAACAGAAGTGACGAAAAGTTCTCGGGAAGAGCTGTGGCTTTCCATGGCATTGGTGAGCTATTCTTACAAAAAAACGTCAATGGCATCTTAATCTTCTTTGCCCTCCTAGGAAGTCCATGTTTTCCTGCCCAAACGTACGGCCGAGATCGACGCTACTGGCGGAAATACATCCAGTTTGACTTCAACCAGCTCATCAAAATGGCCACTCGGGAAATCATTTGATTTAAGTAAAGCATATTGTTTAAGGTACTTTTAAAATGAAATTAAAGATATATATATATATTTAATCTGGACTAGTTTTGATCTTTGTCCCACGTCCGACAAGTTGTTACTTCACGGCGATGGTAGGAAGCAGAGTTCTCGGATGATTGGTCGCCCTGAGTGACCAATCCCATGGTGACCAATCACCGCGGCGACCAATCCCATGGGCGACCAATCATCCGGGCGACCAATCATCTGGGTGACCAATCCCGCGCCGACCTATCATCTGGGCGACCAATCCCGCGGCGACCAATCATCTGGGCGACCAATCATCGGGGGCGACCAATCCTCTTGGCGACCAATCATCTGGATGACCAATCCCCGGCGACCAATCTTCTGGGTGACCAATCCCACGGCGACCAATCTTCTGGGCGACCAATCCCGCGGCGACCAATCATCGGGGCGACCAATCCTCTTGGCGACCAATCATCTGGATGACCAATCCCGCGGCGACCAATCCCATGGCGACCAATCATCTGGGCGACCAATCATCTGGGCGACCAATCATCTGGGCGACCAATCATCGGGGTGACCAGTCTCTTGGCGACCAATCCCACGGCGACCAATCATCTGGGTGACCAATCAGAGGGGTGACCAATCATCTGGGTGACCAATCCCGTGGCGACCAATCATCGGGGCGACCAATCCCTGGGTGACCAATCATCTGGATGACCAATCCCATGGCGACCAATCCCGCGGCGACCAATCATCTGGGTGACCAGTCAGAGGGGTGACCAATCATCTGGGTGACCAATCCCGTGGCGACCAATCATCGGGCGACCAATCACCATGGCGACCAATCCCCGGGTGACCAATCACCTGTGCGACCAATCATCTGGGGTGACCAATCACCTTGGCGACCAATCATCTGGGGTGACCAATCATCTTGGCGACCAATCCCCGGGTGACCAAGCACTTGTGCGACCAATCATCTGGGGTGACCAATCCCGTGGCGACCAATCATCTGGGCGACCAATCCTCTCGGCGACCAATCACTTGTGCGACCAATCATCTAGGGTGACCAATCATCTTGGAGACCAATCAACGGGTGACCAATCCATGGGTGACCAATCATCTGGGTGACCAATCCCGTGGCGACCAATCATCGGGGCGACCAATCCTCTCGGCGACCAATCCCCGGGCGACCAATCCCCTGGGCGACCAAACGTGCGGGGAGGTAAAGTACCCACGTAAGTATCCACTTGATTTAATGTTCATTTTTATTAGTATTGTTAAACATACACCAAAAAATGAAATATATCCCTTGTTCTATCCTGCTACATGGTGCCTTTTGGTGTTAGTCAGAAAGATAATAAAGATACAGACTCAAGTGAAATATATTCAGACGCAGACACGGCTGAATTTTTGGAGCTTATGGGCTCACCGTGTTCACAAATCCAACGCGCAGTTTACGTTATTACCGTATATGTGATGAGTTGGCACTGGACTCTGTCCCTAATGAAACGTGTAGATTAGATCTTGATGATAAAGAACATTGGCCGTGCTCTTTTTGTCCATGAACCTATGTCAAAACAAAGTTGTGTAGCCAACATATTTATTAAACATACATTAAACATATTAAACAGAGTCTCGAGAATTATTTTTTACCCGTGAAAGGCTTGTGGGATCTACAGGGTGATGTTCTCTTCGTAGACGGACAGTAGAAGGAGAATGGACCAGCCACTCAGCAGGCCCACGTTCTGGAGAGCAAACGTCAGCCACGGCCTCTTGGACCTGGTGTGTGTCATGGTGGGTAGCTGAGATAAAAGAGAGAAAAATCAGAAATAAGTCTTACTTTACATGGTCATTTTTTAAAGAAAAATGCCTTACTATACTATGTCGTTTTTTTTAAGCTTTACTATACTATGTCGTTTTTTTTAAGCTTTACTATACTATGTCATTTTTTTAAGCTTTACTATACTATGTTTTTTTTTTTAGCTTTACTATACTATGTCGTTTTTTTAAGCTTTACTATACTATGTCGTTTTTTTAAGCTTTACTATACTATGTTTTTTTTTTGAGCTTTACTATACTATGTCGTTTTTTTTAAGCTTTACTATACTATGTCGTTTTTTTTAAGCTTTACTATACTATGTCATTTTTTTAAGCTTTACTATACTATGTTTTTTTTTTGAGCTTTACTATACTATGTTGTTTTTTTAAGCTTTACTATACTATGTCGTTTTTTTAAGCTTTACTATACTATGTTTTTTTTTTGAGCTTTACTATACTATGTCGTTTTTTTTAAGCTTTACTATACTATGTCGTTTTTTTAAGCTTTACTATACTATGTTTTTTTTGGAGCTTTACTATACTATGTCGTTTTTTTAAGCTTTACTATACTAGGTCGTTTTTTTAAGCTTTACTATACTATGTTTTTTTTTTTTTAGCTTTACTATACTATGTCGTTTTTAAGCCTAACTACACTATGTCGTCTTCTAAGAAAATAAGTCTTACTATACTAATAGTTGTAAAAGACAAAACAATAAATACTACTGCCTACTATTGGGAGCCTATGGTCCAGTGAAAAAGTCATTGGCTCTGCTTACCTTACTTTTCCCACTCGAAGGTACCATAAAGTACTAAGTATGAGCTGGGAGTAGAAAGAGACAAAACATCAAATACTTCTGACTAAACTTGGAGAGTGGTGGCCCAGTGGATAAGTCATCAGGTTCCCACTTCTTTGGTCTTGGGTTCAAATCCAAGTGTTTGCAAAGATTTTCCCACTATTATTCAGGTAAATGAATGAGATAAAAGTATAAGTATTACTACCTTCTTTCACAGGGTGGTGGCCCAGTGGTTAAGTCATCACTCTGCTGTGTCTGTGGTCCTGGGTTCAAATCCCAGTGCCTGCAAAGGTTTTCCAAATATTATTCAGGTAAATGAATGAGATACAAGTATAAGTATTACTCCATTCTTTCACAGGGTGGTGGCCCAATGGATAAGTCATCAGTCTCCCACATCTGAGGTCCTGGGTTCAAATCCCAGTGCATGTAAAGATTTTCCATATATTGATCAGTTAAAAGAATAAGTTCTAATGCCTAAGTGTCCAACTGAATAATTCTTCAGTGGTGGATGAAGCATTTTGTCCAAAAAATGACTAAGTGTTTCACCCCATTTCCTTGGATAAAACTATAAGTACTACTACTTTCTCTTACAGGTTGGTGGCCCAGTGGCTAAGTCATCAGTCTGCCACCGGTGTGGTCCTGGGTTCAGTTCCCAGTGCCGGCAAAGATTTTCCAAATATTCAGTTAAAATAATAAGTTCTAATGTCTAAGTGTTTAAGTGTATAAGTATTGAATGGTGGATGAAGCATTTTGTCCAAAAAATGACTAAGTGTTTCACCCCATTTCCTTGGATAAAACGTTTCAACACCTATGTATAAGTGGGGCACGAGTTGGTGTAGTGGGTTGCACACTCGCCTTTGCACCGAGAGAACGTGAGTTCGCTTCCCGGTGTCGGCGGTTCACTGACCAAGCAAGCGGTCGAGGGTCGGCCGAAGGCCGACCCGAGAACGCCTTTCGCACAGACAGGTCCCTCCAACATTCTTCCGAACTGCCGAAGGCAGTTCGGAATATAACCTTTTGCTGAAAAGTATGACTAAGTGTTTCATATAAATTAAAAAGTTTTTCTTTTTTTTTTCTTATTCCATTTACTCACCTACATGGTTTTGGTGATCAACCAAATGACGACAGCGGGAATCGAACCCAGGTCTCCCGGACGGGAGTCCAGTGAACTAACCTCTGCGCCAACCAAGTCACTACACTTTTCTTTGTAATCATTTGAGTGTCTTGATTGCAAGAACACAGAAACAAATAAGTGAAAATGTGTCTCAAGCGGGAATCGAACCCAGGCCTCCCAGACGAGAGTCCAGTGAACAAACCCCTGCGCCAACCAAGTGACTACACTTTCCATAGTAATCATTTGAGTGTCTTGATTGCAAGAACACAGAAACAAATAAGTGAAAATGTGTCTGAAGCGGGAATTGAACCCAGGCCTCCCAGACGAGAGACAGGTGAGTTAACCACTAGGCCACCAAGTGACTGCACTCACCAAGTGACTACACTTACCTTTGTCATCATTTGAAGGTGCTGACTACAAGGCTGTCACGGGGTGAGGAGAGCAGGCCTTTACTTGGAGTCGGCGTTGGTTGGTCGGCTGCACCCCGTTCTTGTCCTCTTGCTCCTCTCCCATGTTGTTCAACGCATCTTTCATGACACAAAGACAATTATTTGTCAACACTGCCTAAGATGACAACATTTTGTCTTATGGTGCTAACATCCTTACGGTCAAGACACGGTTTCTAGCCAGGCACGACGAGGGCAGTGTCGACATGCATCTGCCCTAAGTGCTCCTGTGGCCGGTCAGCAAGCTCTTCCCGACTGGACGCTGTGAATGACAAAGGTCACGTGACCAAAGTGATAATGTCAACGACGACTGTCATTTTTTTTTACCCAAAAAAAGCCTTAAATACTATGTTGTGTTTTAAGAAAAAAGCCCTACTATACTATGTTGTCTTTTAAGAAAAAACTATATTATACTACGACGTAGTATAATATAGTTTTTTTCTTAAAAGACAACGTAGTATAGTAGGGCTTTGCAATAACCTCAGGGGTGTCAAACATACGGCCCGCGGGCCGTATCCGGCCCGTCTGGTGGTTTGGTACGGCCCGGGGGGGAAAGCTGCATTGTATAAAAAAAAATTGAATTTTCTTTAAAATGTGTAGTTCTTGTATTATCCGCTAGGGGGCACAGTGTTTTAGTACGTGCAGACAACATGAATTGACATTTATTTATGTTCTTATGTTATTCTCTTGTTCATAATATATTGTTCATAATGTAAAAGGAAAATTCTAATAATAAACATTTTGATAATTTACTCATCCTTTGCACTAATTATTAGAATTAGTGACTGATACAAAGGAAAAAGTGGGCTTGTTGTTAGTTCTATGTAATTTTGCAATGAGTTTACTGGTCCAGCCCGCTTGATCTCAAATTAAGCTGTATTCGGCCCGCAGACCAAAGGGAGTTTGACACCCCTGTACTACGTCGTTTTTTTTTTTTTTAAGAAAGAAGCCTTACAATATGTCTGTTTTTTTTAAGCCTTACTATATAGGGATCGAATCAAGGTCAGCCCACCTGTGTGGAGTTGTTCCCAGGCCTGCATGGGTTTTCTCCAGGTACTCCTGTTTCTTCCCACATTTGAAAGGCTGTAGGCTGGTTGCACACTAGGTGTGAGCGTGAACGGTTGTCCGTCTCCTCCGCCACCGGTTCAGGGTGTCCCGAAGTCAGCTGGGATAGGCTCAGGCACCCTCCGCGACCCTTGTGACGACAAAGCGGTGCAGAGAATGAATGAACAATCAAAGTTGGTCTCATTTCATCAGGCTATCAAGTTAGGTGATGCTTGTTCCGTTCTCACGGACCACCATTGTGCTTTGTGAAATTCACCAGCTGTTCAAATCGGCGTTTCAAAATGAAATCAATAATATTTCATGTTAAAATAGCTCAGTACGTATCACTTCGTGTGTGCGTGTTTCCTCGAGTGAGCGAATGTATTTGTGACCAAAAGACAAAAAGACCACTTACCTTGTTAGCCTTGTTAGAGTTCAGTCACTTGTTTTCTTTTTCGGTTTCCTCTCCTATCGACTTTTGCATTCTTTTTACTCTTAATTATGCTTCATCTGTGACATAAAGACGGTCTTTGGCGTCAATTGAGCAACTCGTGTTGGTTGAATAGTAATAGTCGCGCGTCGATGACGTCATGTGCTGTGCTCCAATACTATTTCGTCTAGTTCTAGTACTAGTTCTTTGGGATATTTCTTTAATAATACGTCACTAGTGGCTATATTTTGTGTGTCCCCTTACGGGCTCAAGTCAGCCCTTTGTCTCGATGCCGTAAAACAGTATGTCTGTACACTAAAATGACCAAATATAATTGTTTTGGGTCTTACCTCGTTTGGATGCAGCGTCGTCATAGAAATGGCTGTTCGAAATGGTGATACTGCATGTGCGTAATTAACACAGCTGCGTCATCGGTGGGTGTACCACGCCCATAATTGTTGCGCCATATTGAATGTGGAAAAAGATGGTGGCTTGCTTACCGTGCTCGGAGAGGTGCTTTGTCTTTCCAACTCAAGTTTCAAATAGAACAACTCATGTTTTGATGACGTACTATAGTCGTCACACACACAAAACGGGATTCCTCGACCTAAAAAGATAAATATGGCTAACGTGACACACAAAAACTCGAAAGATTTCTACAAAAGATGTGGGGTCATTGCAACTACATTTGTCAGAATTATTGGCCGACGAAATGGGTTCAAACATTTTGGAAAACTGTATATATTTAGGTACCGTTTCCCATTGCTCTTAAAATAACTGCAGTTCTAATTTCTCCCAGCAGACGGCGAACTTGATCCTCACAAAACATAGGAATGACTGTACACTCAAAATTGATAGGTGGTGTCAATATGGCAATATTATTATCATGTTTAAAATGTTAGAAATTACAAATTGGAATTTTTATCCCCCCACCCTTCCATTAAAATATTTTGCATACCTTTTTAAGCCTTTTATGCTGATCTTTTTGGGGGGATTAAAACAAAGAGACCACTTGAATAATTGTACGTCCACTTAAGAGGGTCCATATTGGCAGCCCACTGATTGTGAACCACTCTGCTATTGTGAACGATTTATGTTCTGTTTGGACAATGTGACATTGCATGTAAACACTGCAGAAAAATGTTCATTAGCAAAGAGGCGAGAGGAAAAATTAGGCTCTAATAGTGCCAACATAAAACCAAATTGTCCTATGAAAATGAATAATTTATTGAAACAGATACAAGATTTCATCGCAATCATTAAAAAGCACATTTTTTTTAAAAAAAAAGCATACACCTTACTGTCAAGAATACAAGAAATATAAATTTACTCTTTCCAAAAGTTATCAACAAGAAAACCCCAGTTTGGTCCCGGTATTAAGAATGTAAAGATACAAAACAAAATTTGACTGACACATTACATACAAAAGTATTTTTTTGTTTCTTTGTTTTGTTGTTGTTTTTTTTTTTAAATCCAATATGTTATTACGGTATGATTTCCATGATCCATAGCGTCGTGCAACTTCCTTGTCATCAGTCTTTTTTTTTTAATCAGGGTAAAAAAGGCCAGAATAGAAGTCTCATTTATAGCCCAGTGGGATATACATGCGGGTATTATAGCGTGATGACAGTACCATCCTCTTCTACACCGCCTCTGGGCAAGGCCAGGCTGTGCCTTGGGTCACTTTTCAGGGAGCTGAGGATTTTATGGAGGCTCCCGTTGCTATGGCGGAGTGCCGGGTTGCTACCATGGAAGGACGGCTGTTGTTCGGGTTGACTGTGCTGGAGGTTTAGCTCTCTGAGGAGCTGGTAACTTAGGCTGCTAGCTTGCTGCTGGTTATGATGGTGATGCTGGTGGTGATGATGATGATGATGGTGGTGCGATCCCCCGTTGAGGCTAGTCTGAGAGTGAAACGACGCAGTGGATACGACCGAAGGCGGACGCGACGGAGGGCTGGGCGGCGCGGGACCGGCGGCGCTGGTCGTCGGCCTTAAGCGGGAAGCCTCGGACCTCTGAGACTGCGGGCGTTTCAGGCTCTTCTCGATGACCACGTCCGTTTCTTCTTCGCTTTCCAGGTCGTCTTGGTAGCCTCGGGTGACGGAGGGCGTAGTGGCCCCTTGGGCGGGGTACCCGGCGGATCCGCCACTGTCCGACGAGCGCCCAGAGCCCCCGGAAACACGGCTGGCTCGCACTACGTTGTTGCGCTGGTTGACGGGCTTGACGGTGACGATCAAGTTGTGGCTGTTGGCAATCATCATGTCGGTGACCTGGTCCAGGGATTTCCAGCTCACCTCGATGCCGTTGACTTCCAGGACTTCGTCGTTGACCGCCAGGAGACCCGTGCTTTCCGCCAGACCGCCGGGAACCAACCGGGAGATGAAGATACCCGGGACCTTTTCCAACCCGTGTGGCGTGACGCGGACGCTGGTTCCGTCGCGGATGTAAAATCCCAAGGGTTTGTCCGAGCCGTGGCGGTACAGACGAACGCGGCGGTGCGATTCCGGTAGGATGTCCACGTCGATAATGGACGACACGGGCCGGAAGTCTTGTGGCATGCCGATGCGGATTTGTGCCCTCTTGCGGTTGATGTCGTTGTTGCGCAGGGCTGCCACCGTCTTCTTCTTGCGTGTGATGGTGTTGTTGCCAAAGTTAGCGTAGTCCAACTCTTCTGCAAAGACAAAAAACAAGTTAGCCAACGGAAAAAATATAGACTTTTAAATCCTCTAAAATAACACACAGATCTTCATTTGAATTTCATCATAAAACAGAAAGTTGGCCCTCATCATTTACTTTTTCAGGCCACACAAAATGATGTGCCGGGCCAGGTTTTGGCCCGCGGGCCAACAATTTGACACCAGTGATTAAAGTTCATAAAAATGTGAAAATCTACCCTGAAATTCCAAATCAGAAACCACTCTTGCTACTACGATTCAGCACTGAAAAAAAAAAAGTTATATTTCTCAATGATGTCTGCTCTACATCAACCGCAATATTCGAGGTATTATTGTAGTACTCCCCACAAAAAATATTTTCTTACTACACAAGCCTGAAAACACCTGATACATCAATTGCAGCACTATTTTTTTTATCTAGCAGTGCCATCATTGCATTCACACTTTCTTACTAATAAGCAGTTGTGCACATACAGGAATTGCTGAGTGTGTACTTTCCCGTATATCAAGTCGCCCTCCTTTTTCCAAATACCACAAAGGCAACACTAAGATGACTACGGCCTTTTCCAACGAACACATCTTATCTATAGACTTATAAATATATATACATATACATACATATATGCATATCTAGACACATTTCCACTGTTCAAGCATATATATTTTTTAATCCACATGCTTCTTTGAAAACAAATCCCCCCCAAAAAGTGTGACTCATTCCCCAAATAAAACCTTCCATTGTTGCAAGTCATTGTTATTTTATTCCCCTCTTTTTGGATCAATCAAATGCGAGACATTCTCTTCCATAGCAGGAGGGAAGATTGCATGGTGAAACGAAGCTTATCGTCTCTCATCAAACAAGTCCCTTCATGTCAGGGTGCATCACTTGTAACGGTTTTTTTCTCCTCCCTCACTCTTGTAATGTCAAGGGGGCGGGGTCAAAGTGGAAAAGATCACGTGACCTCCCCCAAGAATGTAGTGGAGAGACGCCGTCTACTAACAGAGCCCGCAGCAGTCTGACTTGGGGTCGGGAACTCCCTCTTGAAGCTCCACCATGCTCACCGCTATTCCTGTGACCCCAAATGCACTCTGGGTAATATCTGGGAAAAACAAGGCTTTTTATAATTCCCATCCGGACTATGTTTTGTGCCCACTTCACCCCCACCATAGCTCAATTCTGAACCCTTGGGGCTAACTATATGGAAATAAATGCCAAAAAATGAAAATAGTCAGCCAGGAAAGCAGATGTGTCAACAAATGTAGGCGTCGGTATGTCACGTAGCGGCCAGAACGCTAAGGTTCTGACTCGGGCATTTCACATGTGCTGAGGTGAAACTTGGGTACTACAGTTTGGTGAGTTAGAAAGAGACAGTATTTGGAGGTGATTGGCCTTTTGCAAACTCCGCCCCTTAAGTGGAAGGTGACCAATTAGGTGGTCAGGTGTGCCGAGGGGAATTTGCAAGATGTCATACGATGGAATGAAGCCACTCTTGCTACTAGGACTCAGAAATAAATAAAATTATAAAAAGTTAGTTATCATAGGGGTGACCTTACTTTTTTCAATTATCGCGGCCATGTTTGGTCTACATTAACCGCGATATTCGAGGGATTACTGTCCAGCCCGTCCAAACCGACAGCTCGTCCATTCGCATTCCTGCACCCCAACAACCCATCGGGACCATAAGCCGCCGCCCCCTCACCACACACACCCCCTCCAGCCCTCCCTCGTGATGGCGTGACAAAGCGCTTAGTGACAGAAGAGCCCATCATCACTTGGAAAATGGGGGAGGGGGGGATGGGTCTCACATAGGCCGGAGGGTGACCCTCACAAATGCCGTCATGGGTCTAGCGGCAAATCCCAAAACACACCTGGGAGAGGTTGCCTAATAAGTCTATTTGAGGGATTTTGTTGATAATTAATTTTTTACAGTGTGTACTATAATAATTACAATATAGTACACATTTGGAAATGCTTAATTTGTAGTTTTTTTTTGACAAACCACAAAAACTTGTTGGTCTCTATTGTTAAAAGGTCTAAAGCAGGAGTAGACGTCTATGGCTCACGAGCCATATGTGTCTGTTTTGATGGCCCTATCATTGGTTATCAATACCCCAACACTTTTCTAAAAAGAATTCCGAGACTTTTTATAGTGTTGAACTGATGAAAAAAAGCTAACATTATGTATTATGACTTTTAAATTGAGAGTATGGCTCTCATTTAAATCCCATTTTAAAATAAAAGGAATTGTCTTTCTGTACCAAAAGGTTACTGACCCCTGGTTTAAAGTGTCAACATATAAAAATAGCTGTCCCCGAGACTACAATTCTAAAAAACATGTTCTTTTTTTGGCAACCAAACAAGCTGCCCAGTTAAAAAACAGGAGGTTATACGCGGCGGCGTAGGGATCAGAGACATCCCGGGAAGACTCCAGTCTGTGTTTAGACATGAGATTGCTGCCAAGGCGCATCAAGTTAAAAAAAAATAGAAGAATTTAAAAAAATGAAGCCCAGAAAGAGCGAAAAAGAACTCGAAACCGGCAAACATATTTGACATTCTTCCACGGATGGAAAATATTGGATGGGGCTCGATAACATAATCAAAATGCGTCACTGCCAAATATAAGAAGACTAAACTAACTCCAGTCGTTGCGCAGGTGTGACCACTAAAGTACACGAGTCAACACCTGAGGAATGTCCTGGCCTTGCGGAATGCTTTTATTTTGAAAAGTGCACCTGAGTACGCCAAGGTACGGAATGCACTTGTTAGTTAAATGGAACCGAGGCAGGATGTAAACAAATAATCCGGTTGGTCAAGATTAGCGGTAGAGTGGTACCTTGACATACGAGCAATTTGAGATACGAGTAAAAAAATGTGAGCAGATATCAGTGCTAATTTTAGTACTATTAAACACATTTTAGTAGTATTTAACTACTAGTTATTTGTTACGAGATGGTGAATTAAAACAAATAAGTGTTTTTCCAATCCAATGTACGTTTTTTGTTGTTTGTTCAGAGAAATGGAACAAATTAATTTGTTTTTTAGTTCATTTCTATGGGAAATATTCATTTGGGTTATAAGAAAATCGACATACGAGCTCAGTTCGGTAACACATTAAGCTCGTATCTCGAGGAACCACTGTATAATATTTTGCCATGGAAAAAAAAGAATTAAAAATGCATTAAAAACAGTTAAAAATATATATATATAATACATAACACGCAAGAAACTATTTTCCTGGAATAAAAAAAATACCACCAGCGTGACTGCATAATTTTACAATAAATCATAATGATATATTTTATAAATACATTTATTTCCGACAATAATTTCTGTCTATTGCTTTAAAAAAGCATTTTCTAGAACATTTAAATAAAAATAACTTGTTGCCTCTTAAGCAATGAAGGAAGTTGTTTACTTGTTGTTTTTGTCAATGCAGACCTGCTGATAAAGACTTATTTAGGAATGAGGTTAGTCCTGAATGACGTAAAACAGGTTTTCTAGACCGGATAATCTTTGCGTGTGGCATTTAAAAAAAAAGGCACACACACAACGCGGCAGCACCCTCCCTCTCTCCCCCTCCCTCGGTGGTACCCCCTGCAATTCCAGAACAAATAGGCCGACACATCTGGGATGACTTAAAACGAGGCTACCTCGGATTTGGAGGGCTTGCAAAGGGGAGTTTTCAAATCCAACCATTTCAATAGGTCACTTCTCGCAATTAATATTAATTAAATATTACTACTTCAATTTCCATTTCCAACACCTTCCCCGAAAACAGACAAAAACAGACTGGATTTTAACTGTAAATGTTTTTTTTTGTTAATGAGCCACCCACTAATGCACTACATTTTTAGATAACAATTGAAAGATTAAAAAAAAAAAACATAACAGCCAAGACAAAGAAACTCAAACAGTCTTTTCCAAGAGCGTTACAATACTCAACTAATCAAGACTTACTGTTGTTAACCACTTTAGTCACTTTGTACCTAATTATGTGCCCACTTTTTTACATGACTATGTTGACTATTACTTATACCATATGTTGTCAATAAATGTTTTGTCATGGTGACATGTGTTCTGTATTTGCCAATTACCAATACTGGTGCAATCTATGGTGAAAAAAAAAGTTTAGTAACAAATTATGGGTGCGCGTTATACATGAATCAATACTGTAATAAACAGATTGTCACCTGAATTTTAGCGTTTTGAGTTAGTTGTTCTTTTTACATGGGCATTTTGTGTAAACTCATTAATCGTCCATAAGTCACGACCTTGTCTGGAAGTGGTCCTTCGAAAAGTCCCAAGATCAATTTTAGGAGCAGAACCACTGCAAAATGACGAGTGGGTTTTTGGCGGTCTCATCTGCAGCTCCGCCTTAATTACAGCTCTCCTTCTAGCGGGCCGAGCCTGGCACGCCGTGACTGTGCATCTTAACTCGGGCTCGACCACACGTGCCTGACTTGAAAATGTCTCTCTTTCTTAGAACAATGGGCATTGGTGTCTTTGAGAGAACACACTGAGTTTATGTCTTAATAATGTACTGCATCCAAAAGACAGCGATGCGCACTGGCTCGTGTTTTTTTGTTTGTTGGGTAAAGGGATATTTTGGGAGGCCGTAATTACAAAGCGGCTTGGCTGGACCCACGTTTACTGGTTACATAAAAAAAGAGGCTCTTGAAAATTCTATAGGTTGTTACAGGCCCGCCCTGTGCGCTGAAAATCAATCAAAAGCCTTCATTATCATCATTTACAGCTGCGTATAATGAAATTGGTGGTCTGTTGTGATGGATAAATCGCATGTACTACCGAGAATAATTAAATGCTGGTGACTGTAGAATTTTTTTTTGTAAATAACAATGAGATTTAGAAAACTAAACACCGAACTGGAGAGCAAAAAATCAGTGCTATACGAGAAATTTGAGACAAATTTTGAAGAAAAATTGCGACCTCTCCAATCCTAATAATCGTGAGAATATTTTAGATTAGAGTGGTACCTCGAGATACGAGCTTAATGTGTTCTGAGACTGAGCTTGTATGTCAATTCACTCGTAACTCAAACCAACGTTTGCCATTGAAATGAACTAAAAACAAACTTATTTGTTGCAACCCTCAGAAAAAAACACCCAAAACAGGATATTGGATTGGAAAGACATTTTTATTTGTTCTAATTCGCCATCAATTAACAAAGTAACAAATAACTACTATATATATAAATAATCTGTAGAGACATTACACAGTGCCAATTATGTTCTTATGAGTCTGCTCGTATATCAAAATTTGTTCCGTATCTCAAGATAAATATCTGCTCAAAATTTCATTCGTATCTCAAATTGCTCGTATGTCGAGGTACATAGGTGGGGAAAAAAAACAATATTTATTGACAGACGAAAATAGTAGTAGAATAATCATCTGTATTAACTGAATGGCTACCATCGATGGAGCTAGTTGGATAGAGATGATTGGACGCCACACTACTGTTTTTTTTATGCGATTTGTTGCATTTCTCTGCAGATATAATATCTTCATCCCGTCACCCCTTTCCTTTCGAACCCGCTGTCGGCGCTTTGGCGACGAGAATCGAGCCGTCTCAGCACTTCGGGACGAAAAGAGGAAGGAAAAGGACGGCAGCGTCGGGAGGACGTTTGAAAACAATAGAGCCGTGACAAGCGACGTGGAAATACTCCGATTGACGTGTGGACCAAATGAGCGAATGGAGTCAGTGGGGCAAATGGGGGAGGCAGGAAAAGGCCAAGGATGTGTGTCAGCACGCGCAGGAAGTTTTCTTTACTGTCATGGCGGACTCTGGTTTGAGGAAAAGGAATCTGCCATTGACTCTGAACAGACCTTTGACAGCCGTTTCAAGTTTATTGTTACATTTATTTATGAGGTCGAACCCCCCTAAAAAAAATCAGAACGTTCCGAAAGAAAGAGCTGACTGAGCAGGTTTTTTGAAGATATGAGGTTGTTTACTACAGTGACTTTAGCTTTTTGTGTCCATTTTTGGGGTTACTCGTTTAACATGACATTGTGTTTTGTGTGATTAGCTTTTGTTGAATGATGCAATGCAAATTAACAAAATATTGGAAGTTTTTTTAAATTTTTGATTTGTTCTATCCAAGTTCATTTAAATTTGTTTATGTTACAAGCGCGTTGCCGTGCAAAAAGAAATCTGCCTAATTATAGTACTATTAAACACATTTTAGTACTATTAAACTACTAGTTATTTGGTACTTTGTTAATAGATGGTGAATTACAACAAATAAAAATGTTTTTACAATCCAATAACCTGTTTTGGGTGTTTTTTCAGAGGGTTGGAACAAATTAATTTGTTTTTTTAGTTTATTTCTATGGGAAATGTTCATTTGAGTTACAAGAAAATCGACATACGAGCTCAGTCCCGGAACAAATTAAGCTCTTATCTCGAGGTACCACTGTAATATTATTTTTGAGTTGTAGAAGGATATTATTTAATTAAAGGAGGGAGGTGTTTAATCAGAACATCAACAAAACATGGAAGACGGCCGAGTTTTCCATGTAGTTTAACTTGGACAAAAGGCTCCTGCTGAGTGAATCTCAAACATGAAGGAATGGCACGCAACAAGAAAGATTTTTTTTTTTTTTTAATCGGATCAATCACAACGGACGGAATGACAGAATCACTTTGAACTTTTACCAACAATATTTTTTCTGGCAGAAATCAAATCGTGCATATCAAGTCTATTTGTTTTAGCCTATTGTATCAATACGAAGGCATTGAAAAATTTCCAGATGTGGCGTCACAACATTGCATCATCTCGAAAAAGTACTAACCAGACCACCCCTAATTAACTACTTTTGTATTATTTTACTAGTCTAAAATTATTGGCATCATATCAGTATCATTTACACCTTTATCTGAGTGTCTCATTGCTTCTTTTTTTTTTTAGCTCAAACCTTCTGCATTCCTGCAGTTTGTGAGCACCTAATCCTGTTTGTCTGCTTGTTGTCTGTCAACTGCCAGCCAGGCCATGACAGAGATTACAAAGTGTTGTTTTTTTTTTATAAATGTGTGATTTACCTTTAAGTATGAATTCATTGACTGAATTCATGGCGGTAAGAAATTAGCTTTTGGCTCTTACATACAACATGCTTATTTATTAAGCGCAAATTGTTGTCCTGTAGTTAGCTTGGATACGCTTCAGCACCCCCGCAAACATTGAGGACAAGCCTTTCAGAAAATGAATGGTGTAATTTATTTAAAATACCACCCAAAATACTCCGTTGTATTAATCTATGCACATTCTATTGTTTACATTTTGAAAAATAAAAACACTTCGTATTTTTTTCCTGACATTTTTGGGGCTGAAAATTAATTGGACATAACCCGAATTGACATTTTAGCATACTGCTACCCCCCGACTATTATTATAAACGACCGAGTGTCAAATTTCACATGATTGGACATCTATTATCAACAGCTCAGAGCATTTTCCAATCATTCCGAGCGCAGCCCTATATTTATTGTCCAATCACGTGCACGTGCAGCTGCTCGGAAGCGTTCCCGACAGGCTCGGAACACCACGGCGAGGTAGCCCAGGTTCCCGTGTTGCTTACCGAAGTGGCAAAAGAGCCAAAAATAACAGGCCGCCCTGCCATCAATGCCAAGAATGACACCCTTGTCATCCGCCATGGCTTTTCACGGTTATCTGCGCCTGCTTTATGCAAAAACAGCAATTGATTTTGCCCGATCCGAGTCTAGACCATCTGTACTCAAAAGGTTTTTCACTCCTGTCTGAGACACTTTCTCACATTTCTGCTTTTAAAAGGCTCCAAACCACAGGTTGGCTTCAAAAAAACTCTGTTAAGATAACTAAAAGCCTTGAGACGAGGTCTGCTTTACCTTGTAAATACCATATTTTCCAGACTATAAGGTACACTTTTTTTTCCTTCTAAGTTTTGGCCTAATACTCAAGTGAGACCTGTTATGGCGTCTATCACGCACAAAAAAAAATGCTAATACCAGCGCTGCCGATTCAAACAACAGAAGATAATATGACGAGGCGAGTTTAAGCCAAACAAGCTTCTTCCAAGACAAGTAAGCCGACATTCCCGCGGAGGAAATTGGACGTCTACCTGCGCTCTCGTGTTTCTTCAAAGAGGAAATCAAAATAAACCCTGGCGACAACTGTACGCTTATCATTATTTTGACTTCACGCTCTCGCGCTATCGTGAAAGAAGAGACGAAGGAAGGCTGTGAAAACATTTATCGCTTCCTTTCGGCTCCCGTGTCAGTTGAAGGTCAGACTCTTACGCAATGCTAACGTGTCCAATCTGAAAAACGGTGGATTACGGTAATTCAGAGAAGATGTGATTGGTCGCCGAATTACATGATAGAGGATGGGTCTGCATTTCGAAGTTTCCATCAGTCTGGGGTGGCCAAACTTTTAAAGAAAATGATTGGAATTTTGGGGTACAACAGATCAGGTTAGAAAATACATTAATTATATTAACTTATTTTATTTATTTAAATCAAACACAGTCTGCACTATTTTCCATACAAGTTTTCATCTTGAATTTATAGTCTTCCCTCGATTATAGCGACTTAATTTATCGCAAATTCACAATTTTGTCTGCTATTTTTAGTATTTTTAAGTTTTTATTTTAATTTTTTAAGTAAAAAAAGTGAAAATCTACATTAAAACTTGAAAGTGGAAGCCACTCCTGCTAATAGGACTCCGCAATGAAAACAAACCTACTTTTCAATTTTTTAATTACTGGGGCCATGTTAAGCTACATTAACCGCAATATTTGAGGGATTACTGTAGTCTACTTTAGCATAACTACCGCTATTTAGCGCTAAAACTGATAAGTGCAAGCGAATGCTTTTTTCATCATTAGCTGCAAGCCAATAAAAAACTGGGAAATCACCAGGGTTTAAGGCCTTCTTGCACCATTTACCTAAAGTCGGGACCTCCCCGTGTCTCCTCTCGTTGTTGATAGTTTAGTCTGAGCTCAAGCGCGCCGAACGCCCGAGTCGGCAAAACAAGCCTTGCTGTTTTTGCTTGGTCAAAACCATATCTGCAAAAATTAGCTTATGCCGAGGAGATGTTTTCAAACGAACTAAAAAGGTCCCTTGAATGAATAGCGTCTTTTTGTTTTGGTTATTGAAATTGGCAGCTAACCCTGAACTGGTTGTTATCACAAGTTATTTGGATAAGTATGCTATGTGAAGTACTACGATACAGGGTGAACATGGAAGGGGGGGGGGTGCAATAAATGTGGAGGAGATTCCATTGCCAATATTTGGCACAGTTAGTTTTAAATTGTTTTACAACAAATGTGGAATTTGGAGAATAGGACTAGTTTATTCTGGTGTAAAGTACTGTAAAGTGGATTTCTCATATTTTCCCATGAGAATTAAAGAAACTGAAATAAAATCAAATGATACATGAAGAACTAGATTGGGTGTCACCGTCAATGGCAATGAAACGTGATTGTTTGTCATTAAGCTTAACAATGGCAATGAATTTGATGTGCCAAAAATATGACAATAATAATAATAAGATGCAAGTTTAAGTAATTAGTTGGTATCACACCACTCTAAACTATGACATTTTCTAACCATGAATTACCATAACGTGTGTCATGTATTTACTCGCATATAAGCCGCCTTTGTAGGAGAAAAAAAAATGACTGAATCGGCTTATATGCGCATAAAAAGACGACTATGAAAATCACACTTTTGACGGTTTGAACCGGATTTTGCTACAGGAGAGGCTTGCGATGACTGGATCTGGGTTAGATTGGTTTCCTGCACTTGTTATCTTTGTCCCAAAATAAACAAACGTGGGTAGCGTTTTCCAAGACAACGCAGGATTTGTCATTCAAGCCTATGAGAAACAACATCAAAAGCACTGCTAATTTCAACAGATTAGCGGGCAAAAACAAAGCGTTAGCTCATCAAATTTGCACTCCCACAGACACCCGCCGAGTCATTTCGAGTCCCTACGTCACCCTAGGCTGTGCTCTTCCCTGCAAAACCGGCAATTACCGGGAGTTATTTTTGCGCCACGCAAAGGTTTTGCGGCTGACTCACATCTGGGGAGTTGCATTCCGCTTGCGCGAAAAATGACGGGCTGTTCCTTCTTTCCCCACAGAGTGGCTTAACTTGATCTTCGAGATTGAGGGGAAAAGTCAAGGCTTTTATGCGGGTTAGGTAGAACAGAAAATGAATAGTTAGGTCCTTTCGGTTTTTGTATTTTGTGAGGACAATTGTTTTCGTTTCCGAGCTACAGGGCGAGACTAGATGGCATTATTTTGCAATTGTCTGATTGCTGCCGACCCTCCCAGATGGTTTTTGATGTGACGTCACAGCGGCAGATGACGCAGCAGGTTCTTTACGATCGTCACTGCAAAGCATTGTTGCATTGTTTGACGTTTAACAAAGATGTGTGTGTGTGTGTTTTCATCACGCGTGTGGCTACCTCATGCGTCAACGGTGTGTGAGTGTTGTTGTGTGATGTTCGTGTCAGCCAGTACCACTACCAGTCCAAGACTGCTTATCTATATTACTTATTTATTGTTTGTTGGTTGTTATTTGTGCACTTCATCGTAGCATTAAATATTATTATACTTGTATAATAACAATACAGCCGTACCTCCGTACTTATGAAATTAATAGGTTCCAAGGTTTGGTTAAGTGACATAACCTTTTCCACCACATGTTGGTTTCAACTCATGGTCTGCCATTGACAGCGATCGATGCCCAATCCATTTTGACTGTCTGGACTGGCAGCAATCAAACGATCAGGTCAAGGGCGCTGAAATCATGATTACTGAATGCCAACGATCCCAATTCAACAGCATTGGTGTTCGCTCTTAATAACAGCCAATGAGCTAATCGGACCCAATTCTGGCAAGAGTTCTTTAAGTGAAAAATAAGGTAAGGCGATGAGTAATTCCCACACAAGTTGAGGGGTTTGTCGTCAGTAGACGCAGACACAAAAAAACGGAGGGAGTCTCTCCTTTCATTCCCATCTTTTGTCTCCCAGTAATGTCTGGTATCCCGGCATACAAGCTTTGCTCAATGACCTGATTTCTATGCGCTTGTGCGCGTGTCCATGTGTGTACGTGCGCGCCTTTCCTTTGGATAAGACACAGGGCTCAGCCTGGCAGACAGACAGATCCAGCCAATCAGAGGGAGGGCACGCACACACACACACACACAAGAATCCTTACATGAGGTAAACAAAAAGGCCCGGCGTAATTGGATTAGGAAATATTCTGACTCTGCAGTACAAGATGCTCTTCACGTGATAAACTGTCTTTCACCCCTCCTTCCCGAAAGAAGCTTACGGTTCAGATAACAGGGGAAAAAAATCAATAGCCACTAGCCTCATTATAGCTATTTTGAAATGGGGGACAGATTCAATTTAAGTGGGCAGAATATGTGGGTCGTCATAAACCTCGGGCTGGGAAACAAGTTACATTTTTAATCACGATTAAATCAATTTGTTATACACACAAAGCCAGAAAAAATATGTTTTAAGACACTGAAGTTGAAGTGTTTCAAAACTTTTGACTGCAGACATAGAACACACACGAATACAAATCATACCCAAATGTGTCTATCCCCCATACACTTGGTAAAGGAAGTCATAATCGACTTCTCATTAGTGATTTCCTGATCCGATGCGGCTATTTTAGTATCAGGTTTCATCACAAAAAAAATTAAAATTTAAATCTGCATTGGGACATCCCTACATCTAATGCTACCTATAGCGAAGTAGCATAAGTAGCTGTAATGAATACATACAACTCTTTTTGAGTGGTTCAGATGTGAATACACAAAATTATTAATTACATTAATTTGAGTTAACTTACCTGACCTTACCCACGCATTGCCAGCCAGTAGTTTATAAAAAAAGAAATAAAATAGAATAAAAAAAACAATGTTGGATAAGACCTTACCTTGTCTTTGTATAAAGATCCTGAGCAAGGGATGCGCGGTGGACACAGCTTTGCAGAAGTTGTCGTCGTTGTTAATGGGCAGCAGGTCGCCTTGCACGTCGGCATAGCCGATCATCACCTCCATGTTGGCGATGCGGTGAATGTGCAGGATGAGTTTGTAGAACTCCTCAAACTTGCCCGGTTTCAGGCGGTCCACTGAGAAGCGGCGGAACTCGGCGCCGTACTGTGGAGATCCAAAAACCAAAAAAAGGCCATGAACTCAACAATCACAGAACTGGAAAAGGTCCAGAAACTGTAGTATCTGATTGCTTTGCTTGTTTTACACACTTTTTTCTCATTAGCTGACAGACATAAATGAATAGTCTGGAAAACCACTAATGTTTAAGAGCACAAAAAGTGAATTTTACACAATACAAACCTTAAAAAAGAGAAGGTAGCTTGTTTATAATTGAAAAAAATACAGCATAAGGCAGATATGACTAAAGTAAGCGCTATGGTAATGTGATAGCAGTGAAGGTTTTAGCCACGTGATTCAATAAATAAATCACAACAACAGATTTTAGGAACTGGCTGACATTGATGGATAGCAACATAATTTGGATATTCTACCAATTATATCAACTTTATTATAATATATAGAGTTGGTGATCCAAAACAAGGTAGAATTGTGATGTAACACCTGGGAGTGACGCACAAAACTTTCAGTTAACATGAACCACGCTATGTTTGGGCATGTTGGTCTCCTGTGAGTAAGATTTATTTCTTTTTTTTTTTTTTACAAATGTTATCTCTGACAAACCTGTTTGTCAAGTCACCACCTTGTTGTTTGGTTTGAAGGAATCTGTATTAAGTTAAAATGTTTATTTGTCACTGTATCGTGATTAGCGATGTCCCAAACTGATATTTGTATTAGTGTCCATAATGTTATTTTTTTTAGCATCATTCTAAAAGATCTGGTTGGATACAATCCAGTTTTATGTGGTTGCTGTAAATAGAACCACTAGGCAAACATTTTCACAAAGTGGGACTATTTCTCTTTAGAAACTAATGATACTAACAGAGAATCGTATAACATTTGTAAACAGAGCATTTTTTGACCTGCACGGCTCATATTGATACAAATAATGTGGTTTGGCATATGATGGTTATATTATTTTTACTGCTCTAAAATATGCGGATCGGTTGAGGCGAAAAGTCAATATCAGGACATCCATAATCATGATATCACGGATATCAATTTCCTGCATATGAAAATATCATTTTTTGCCAATCTGTCAATCCCCACTGAAAAATTAAGACAACATTAAAGATTATGATTTCCATCATGGCTAAAAA
This sequence comes from Stigmatopora nigra, assembly GCF_051989575.1. Lineage (NCBI taxonomy): Eukaryota > Metazoa > Chordata > Actinopteri > Syngnathiformes > Syngnathidae > Stigmatopora > Stigmatopora nigra. The sequence continues at coordinate 3,568,365 of NC_135528.1, read as the reverse complement.
GAAAAAAGAATGGCTTGTTTGGATGTCTGTTTAAATCAAAGCTGTTGTGACAACATTTAACTTCACCTTTTTTCCAACTCAAAACAATTTCTTAGATAGGAATTCAATAGTCTTACAATCTGATTAGAATGTCAAATTTGAGTGAAACCAGCTTCGAGTGGTGCATTCAATTGCAAATGATTCAACATATCACTGATTCAAACAACTGACGAAGCATCCTCGTTTTCACCATTCACTAAATCATTGCCATGGACGGCGATAGACGTCTAACCCATTTGGATGATCGCTCGCTGCCATTTTCTCCCTTTTTAAAATGATTGGACGTCTATTGCTGTCAACAGCAGTGAAATAAGATAAGAAAACCGGATGATTCCGAGGCCAGTTTCCTAGACAAAGTGCAAAATTAACAAGGATACGTGAACTCAGCATTTAGTGTGACACATTTGACAGGTAAAACGTTGTCAATAAAGGTTTGGAGAAAAATATTACTTTGATTTATCAATACAAAACGAAGTTGTATTAATAGAAAATCAGTGGGTTAATGTGAAGTCTTAAAAAAAATCGAAAAACAGGTAGCACAAATTACATTTGATGTTCGTGTATTCGTTTCCTCGCGCCCATGTAAACTCGTTTAGCGTTAATTAAACGCACCATCGCATACCCACCTTGCTTTTCACTTCCACGGCGTTAAGATCCATGTTCCGCAGGGGTTGCGAGCGATTAAAGCTCCGGTTCATTTTGCTACTTTTGAAACGGACACGCGAGTACAGAAAAAAAGAGCAAAAAAATCCAAACAAACAAACTTGTGCCCGCAGAAAAGGGGCTTCCAATTGCGATCGAGTCCTTCAGACGCCCCGCAGTAGATTCTTTCACGATCCAAAAGGCTTTTGAAATCACAAATGTGCTTCGATCTCTGAGAAGAAGAATACTTTCCCAGAGAAAAGGCGGAGAGCGACTCGCCGTGTGGAGTTTTGGAGGCTTGGTTTAAGTTTTGAAATGACATCAGCGCTCCTAAAAAAAAAGAAGAAAAAGGGGGGATCCTGTGATGCTTTCAAGGACACTCGTTTGTTATGCAACCATGAGTACTTTGGAGGTTCAGCGTCTATTAATTCATTCTAACCCAGATGTGTAGTTGATTTCCATAGAATCCCCCTATAAAGAGTGCAATAATATGTTTTGCGCTCCAAGCTGCTACTGAAGACTCGAAATTGCCTTATTTACAATTTTTAAGAACGCACCATTGTTTGGCGTTGGCTTTCGAGTGCACATTAAAGATTGCTATAACACCACACTCAATTCCGCCTTGTTTTCATCCAATTACAGGATAAAACTTAAAAATCATCTACAAATAGGTTCAGTGTAAATATTTGTATAATTTTGTGAGCTCCCTTTATAGGGTGTCGTCGTCACTTCCTTTAATATACAACGTGTACATATAGCACAACTCCGGTAGATTAGCCTCCTCTGCTGGCTAGCTGGTTTATTACCACTGTTATAATTTCCCTTTCATGTATAATTAAATATTGTGGTATTATATAGTGTCACATGATCATAAAATTGTCAAATTTTGTTTGAGATTGAATTCCTGACAGTTGGAGTGGAGTATATATGTATTTAACATACAGAGACAGTGGTGTACTATATGTTTATATTTACACCAGTGAAACAAACGTGTATTATTTTTAATACATTCAAATTCATCTAGAGATATACTGCAAAAAATACATATGCAGTACATTTTATACTATATATTTGTATTTACACCAGTGATAAAACCTTTGCAGAACAACCAAAACACTAAAGTCCAGAAAAACAAAATCAGAGTTCAATTGTACTTTTTTAATGAACCAGATATAATGTCAAATGTAATTTAGATGAAACCTTTTGTGCAGCATAAATGATTTGCAAGATATATTTATGTTCACTAATAAGCCTTTTATATGACTTTAATGTTTGATTGCTTGGGGAAAAAAGGAATTATATTTTCCTTCAAGAAAACTAAGATTCAAGGCAACAAAGTACCAGAATCAAAAGTTCCTAGATGATGTCTACTTTCAGTCTTGTGAGCAACAAAAAAAACCACAGGCAGATCTGGTATTAGGACATTGTAGGTAATTCCTAGAACCAGCTGTTTGTAATTATGATAAAATAAAATAAAAAATAAATGATACAAGCTTTAAAATGCAGTGTTGACACCGAAAACAGTCCTCAGTGACGGCCATTTTGCATGCGTGTTCATTTTATCTATGCTTTTGCGTTTTGTGTTTCTTGTGTTTCTTCTTGCGCTTGTTGTCATCATCTCGCTCGTGACATCTCCTTTTGGGTTTACACTCACCGTCGTCACTAGTGCTGCTGTCGCTCTCCGATTCTTTTCTTTCACGTTTCCGCTTTTTCTTTGTCTTCTTTTCCTAGCGGGTAAAAGAAGAAAATATTAAGATTAAACTCTTGTCAATCATGAGTTCAAAGGCTGACTAAAAAAAGTAAATTGTACTATTTTCTTCTATCATCAATGCACAGTTACGACTTATGGCGCTGTTTTTTGAGTAATTCTACCTCTTATTTATGCTCTGATCAACTAATTTCTTTCATATCTCAAGTCAATAAGAGCAAGAGCTCTCGTTGAATGATCCTGGGAGGTTTATCACCTTCAAGTGAACTGGCATACCTTCTTTTTCTTCTTGTCTTTGTCTTTCACTGCTGTTGCTGCAGATGTTTGTTGTGGTTCTTCTGGTCCCTCTTCAGGCACCAATGCATACTGCGCCCCGGGAGCAGAAAAGCAGTCCTTTGTAAAATGGCCTAAAAGTAGGGACGTGACATCAGTTAATTGATTTTCAATGAATGCAAATCCTCCCAGATTTTTGAGCACCTTTACAGCCACATTTAGTGCAGGTAGTGTTGAGCACGGCCTCTAGCGTGATCCTATTGCCCGTGTGGTCTCGAAACTGCCTACGTCGCCTTGCTTCCTGCCTGCAAATGCAAAACCCAAGTACAATGTCACATAATTACATTCACACGTATTACATACACAAAGTGAGGGCAACATACTCGGCCGAAACATTGTTGGGATCCAAGTCCCGCCCTGTGCCTTGATTGACAGATTTCATTGAGAAGGACAGCTTGACTTTTTCTCCATTCATCTGTAAAGCAGAAAATGCATCAACGGAAAATTGACAGTACTGTAGGTATCGTGTGCACGTAAGTAATTACCTCTCTTCCGATGACTTTAATCCACACTTTCTCTCCCACATCCACAACTTCTGCGGCACTCTCCACACGTGTGGCTGACATCTCACTTACATGTACCAGCCCTGTATGAACATCCATTCAACAATAACAACATTTAATATAAAATAGTTAAACTTCCTGACACAACCCACACGAGTAGGACTTCATTAAAATCATAATAATAATAAGCACTTCTATTTCCCAGTATTCATGAACGCATCATCATTCATTTTCCAATTGACCAATTCTTTAGGACTACCATTGTGTCATATCTCTTTAATAATGTACATGCATCATGAAGTCATCACTATGTTATATTTGTGTATTTATTTTTTATTTTTACCTTCCTTCCTGTAGCCTGGCAGGCGCACAAACGCTCCATAGGTTTGCACAGAAACCACTTCCCCCTTTGAGATGCTGTAGAGCGGGGGCAATCCTTCTAGTCCTGCGGGCTCATGTTCCCCGTCTTTGTAAGACATCTTAATCCTTCTGCCAACAGTGTAATGAGAATAGTGTTAGCATTTGTGAAATTTGTGGTTAAATGTCCTACACTGCAGGCTAACGTCAACACGATTCAAGCACCTCCTCCTAGTCTGACTGGAAATGAAAATATCCTGCCTGGAAAACTAGTCAATAGAGCTTAAATGTTTTTAAATTTCACTTTAGGTTCATAACACATGCAGAGACGTTGAATAAAGTGCTAAATCGCTAAAACACTCACGCTATGTGTTGGCTCCTGCGAGCTCCGGTTTCACTTCCAGTTCACAACAGTCTCATCCAATGTAGCCAATTGTTGTTGCCATTGAAACATATTGACCAATCAAATGACTTGACTGTTATCCTTAGTCCCGCCTTTATTCTTAAGGACCTGCTGCCAAACTTGACTTTCTGGAGACATTCTTCTTGGTCTCAATTTCTCTTTTTATGTATAAAATTTATGTTATTTGTTTATTTATTTTAAGTCTAATTATATCATGTTGATTATAATAAATAACTATTATTTATAGCAACTCCACGGCGAGTCGGAACAAAACTTGATTCTTCTGCCCAATCAGAGCACGTTTAACTGCTTTAGGTCGATTTCCGGGTTAAAATCTTCAACAACAAGCCAAGCAAGCCAATCATCACAGTCACTGGGAATTTAAACCAATCAAACTCTTCCAAAAGCCGGTAGTACTACCTTCTGTTCTTCCCCGATTCAGTACCGCTTCCTCTACCTTAGCAAAAAGACAACCACACGTTCTTATTTTTGCACCCAAAACAACGAAATTATTCTCTTTTTATTCATTGTATCAATGAAGATATAATGATCGAGGCAAAGAAGAGAATGGCTGAGATGGCGGTGGTGCCCTCCGCCGCCATGAAGAGACCCCGGACGGAGCTAGTGGCGGCGGCCCAGTCTCAGCAGCTCGTGGCGGGGGTACTTTTATTCAATCTTACGGTTTCCATACGTCCGATTACTTCTTCATTTCATGTCAATTACAATATATTTGTTCGTTGCCTGCTAATAATAGTTCTAGTTATCTAATCCATTTTGAACGGAAGAGGATCGCTGCCAACTCTCCTAGCCAAAATGAATTGGACGTCCACCGTTGTCAATGGAACAAATAGATGAGCATTCATATCCAGTCTTCCTAGCTCAAATGAAGTTGATGTATTTTGTTGTTAATAGTAGGCAATGAGATAAGTATTAATGGACTATAAATAGTTTCAGTGGTTATATTTGTGTTAAAAAGTTAAAATAGCAATATTTATGATGTATTTGTTTTAGGGACCCCCGAGGACCTCCAGCTTGCAGGCGCCCATCATGCTGATGTCGGGTCACGAGGGTGAAGTTTACTGCTGCAAATTTCATCCCAATGGTGCCACGCTGGCTTCGTCTGGATTTGATAGGCTCATATGTAAGTTAGTTGTGGTACAGTTTTGAAATAGCAAAATGCTGCATTTTAGTCATCAACTGTGTTTGTGTGTCGTAGTGATGTGGAACGTTTATGGAGACTGTGACAACTTTGCCACGTTGAAGGGTCACAGTGGAGCAGTGATGGAGTTGCACTATAACACAGATGGAAGGTCATTACATTTCATTACCGTATTTTTTGGATTATAAATTGCTGCATTTGGAGTAAAACTGATAGTTTGGTAAACTTGTTAGCATGTTCTTTATGCTATAGCTCAAATGTTGACAGGAAAATTCCCATTTTTGCCTTCCAGCTTACTGTTTTCTGCAAGCACGGACAAGACGGTTGGCGTGTGGGACAGCGAGACTGGCGAGCGAATTAAGCGCCTGAAGGGCCACACCTCCTTCGTTAATACCTGCTACCCAGCCCGTAGGGGACCCCAACTTGTGTGCACTGGTAGTGACGATGGAACCGTCAAGGTGAGGCTTTCAGTAAAACCTAGGACTTAAATTTAGAACAAAACAGTAAACTTATGAATAGAATATGGAGAGTCCTCCAGTAAGGACCCATTTTTGGATGTACAAATATATCATATTTGTATTATATACATATCATGTTTAGCATTAAAAATGTACATTTTGCGTTGCAGCTCTGGGACGTGCGCAAGAAGGGCGCCGTGCACACCTTCCAGAATACGTACCAGGTCCTCGCCGTCACCTTCAACGACACCAGCGACCAGATTCTTTCCGGCGGCATCGACAACGACATCAAGGTAGCTTCGGTAACATCCGTATCAATTTCGGAATGATCATTTTAATAACTTGGCTCTTCCTGGACTTGTGCCTGGCAGGTGTGGGATTTGAGGCAGAACAAGCTGATGTACAATATGCACGGACATGGTGACTCCGTGACTGGACTCAGTCTCAGCTCAGAGGGATCTTACCTTCTCTCCAACTCAATGGACAACACAGGTAAAGTCAGACTGGAAGATTTTTTTTCTCGGATGGATTTTTGAGTGTTTATGTGCTGGCAGTTCGTATTTGGGATGTTCGACCTTTCGCGCCAAAGGAAAGATGCGTGAAGATTTTCCAAGGCAATGTCCACAACTTCGAAAAGGTCAGTTTTAGTCACAAAAACTTGAATATTGTTCTATTTTTATTTTTTTTATTTGTGTTTTATTTTTTTAATCTTTTAGAATCTGCTGAGGTGCGCGTGGTCCACCGACGGCAGCAAGATAGCCGCTGGATCAGCTGACAGGTGACCGCAAAATAACTAAATAAATAACGGTGCATTCAAGGCTGCTGGGAAATGCAAACTGTCTTGTATTAAATGTTAAGAATTATACAACGTTGCTGATTGTTTTAGGTTTGTCTACATTTGGGACACCACGTCACGACGCATCCTCTATAAGCTGCCTGGGCACGCCGGCTCCGTTAACGAGGTGGTCTTCCATCCTGAGGAATCTATTGGTAAGTTCGCCGACCCTTTAGTCACACAAATTGGATTTTTCTTTTTCCCCAAAGGGCTTTGTATATTTTTCTCAGATATCTATGCAAATTATTGAACAATTTTTATATAGATATTGACAACGCCACAACTTTGTTTATTGATCATTTTGTATCTGTTTATGATTTGCTTAATTCCTGCTTCTGTCTCCACAGTGCTCTCTGCTGGCAGCGATAAACGACTGTACATGGGGGAGATTCAGTAGAAAATTTCTGTCAAACTTAAACACGGACGAAAATGATTTTTGTATTCCATTGTTTTTCTTCTTTTTAATAAAAATCACATATACCACAAAGCAAACATATGTTGGGTCTTTTTATGTCTGTAAAATCTTGGTTCTACTATATATTATGTGATTACAAAGAATAAAGCACCTAATCCAATCTGAAAATGTGTGGCAAACCAAACCAGTTTTCGATCCAGATTAATTTTAAATCCAGATTTAAACATACTCATAAAATGACAGCACATCACATGACACAATTCCAAACAGGTTCTCTTTAATAACCATTGAATATTTGTTGCAGATGTTGCAAAGCCCCATAGATGATTGGAAAAATAAATAATTACAAGCAGTAAATAGTCCAATACGATAGCATCTACACAATCCTATTTTAAATCTTTCTACTTCATACATGTGTGCAACAGATGCAGCTGTATACCATGCAGATATTTAAAAAAAAAAAATCTTTGATGTGTGGAGAATGACATTTGAGAAGACTAACCAGAATGCTACTTCTATCTGGAAGATTTAGCACATGCTATACTTTATTACTTCTGTTAAAAAAAATAGATTATAAACTTGTATAGTACACACACTCACTTAATTTTCTGCACAAGTATAGTACGAAAATATTTAAACTGATAGATCTGAATACAATTTGGATCGATTCAGATTCGATAAGGCCATCAAGTCCAGATGTGACACAGGTTTGAATAGATTTTGCTTCTAATTTAATTTTTTTTAAATACATTTCTATTTGGAATGAAATGTGTCACGTAGACTGGAATGTGTCATTTCAAATCGGGTTGCCTCCAGTTTCAGTTGTGTTCCTGTAGCAGCTGTCGGAACAAATTGAACTCAAATTTTATCCCACTCTATCCACATACCGGATCAGATCTGGCTTTGAAAGTTATGGTAAATAAATAGAATTCCAACAAGATCAAGCCTGGATCAAATTTTGACTGGACACAATTGACATTTGAATTTAAACCACCATTTTGTTTGAGTTCAATTTGTTCTGACTGCTGCTACAGAAACTCAAACTGGAGTCGAATTGTTTCAAATGACACAATCTATGTCAATCTATAATCCCTGAAATTCCGGGGTAGTTTTCAGGTCTAGGTTCCCTAACCCTGATATATGTATGCTTAAATCTGACTATATAGTGGAAAATGTCAATCCATCCTGATGTCCTTTTGTTGCCCCCCTCCTGCAGGAAGCAGGCAGCTCCTCCTCGAGGGGGGTCGCCAACCACGGCCAGCCCTCACCCCCACCCTCCTCCTCCTCACTCCTCCCTCCTTCTCCTCCTCCAAGCTCTCCCGCCTCTTTCCCCCCTCACTCGTCCGTCTCCTCTTGCGCACGCCCCGGCACCGATTGTTGACAAAAGACGGCGGCGACGAGAGACGAAGCTAACCTGGCCGGTGTCCTTTTTTTTAAACCTCCTTCTGGTCCAGAACCCACGCAAAGGAACCAAAAACCGGTGTCGGTGGAGCGCAACCGAGGGCTTCGAGACGATCGTGGACCAAAAAAAAAAAAGCCAAAAAACGAGCCTCTAATTGTTGTTCATCCGAACGTGGTGAGTCACAACGGGCCGCTTTGTGCTTCCGAATCCGAAGAAACGTCGCCTCCTCCCCGCTACGTCTCCGAATGATTCGGCTATCATATGATGCCCATTTCTGTCTCCAGCCTTGGGCCCATTATAACACTTTTCTGCCTCTCTTTGTGCCTTTGTGTGTGCGTGTGTGTGTGTGTGTGTATGCACCCCCCCTCTAGACCCTCCGGAAGGTGTGGCCGAGGTGATTCGGTTGTCGCTGGTGGTCTGACCGCAGCGGGCCTGACCAAAAAAAAAAGTGGAAAAAGAATTGGACATTTTCCGCGTGGAAATGGGTCAGTGGCTGTAAAGGAGCGAAGAAGCGGTCGAGGGGAAGGAAGGAGGCGCTGAGGAGGGCCTCCTCAGCCCGGTATGGTGTGAGCTGACTGCCCAGGCAAGTCTGGATCTGAACGGGGAACCGTCCTTCCCCCGGAGCCTCCGCGGCCCCAAGCCGCGTGCCGAGTCTTCCGAGATGGGGAAGTGCAACGGGAGATGCACGCTGCTGGTCATATGCTCTCTGCAGCTGGTGAGTTGAAGAAATCTTTATGTGGTGCCAAGTTAAAAAAATAAAACAAACAATATATAATAATTATCAGGGAAACTGTTTTCAAACCTATTTGAACATTGAATGGATCCAGTTGAAGTAAAATGTTGAATCCAATTGTGATTGACTAAAGTTTAAAATTTGGTCTTGAGTTCAATCGTCAAATGTGTTTATTGTATTGGATCCAGATTCGATTCGGACTACTTCAATTCAGTGTCTGTATAAAATGTAACTCCACATCCGATCTGGATTACATCAATTCACTGCCTGTATAAAATTTCATTCCACATCCGATCTGCAACTAAGTGTTAACTTTTGTTGTCATTTCGTCTTTTTCATTGAATCCAATTTAAACTTGAATTCTTCATGAATGGAGATTAGGCAGAAATTCTGCATGTAATTTTTATGGAATTGAGTTTTCTTCTTTTAAAGATATATCCTGTTTAATCCAGATGTGGTTTAGCTGTATTTATGGATCTATAAAATGTCAGTTCAAATGAGAATCGGTCCTCCTCTGATCCATATGGCAATTTTAGAAGCAATGCAAAAATTTCATAGTGCATAATTAAATACGTCTTTGAGTCTCTAGCCTCAAATTTACCCTCTTTTTTTACACTTAGACAGTTTCTTTTGCGATGACGCTGATTATTCTTGCTTTTATGGCTGTTTTGGGGACCTGGTTCTGTTGTTGCTCTTGGTAATAACAACATCCACAGGATTTATGAAGGGAGGCCTTTTTTTTCGACGACGGCAACCACATAAATCAAAGCGATTACATACGAGATATCTTGTTATCTCAAAAGAAAGACCGCTAACCAGACAAATTGCTGCGCATTGCACACTGCATATACAAACACGCTTATTTTTTCTAGAAAGAGTTTTCTCTTCTGGAATGGCTAATAAATCACGCACCGGTTAGCATACCAAACTGTATGTACAGTAGGAGTGTAATTATAGATAGATAAGGTCTGAGGTTCCTGTACGCCTCCCATAAATGTTAGACACTGTGCCCTGCTCTAGGGTATAATTAGAGTAGCGTGCTACATGCGGTGTAATCAGACATTTTTGTCCAGTACAGTCAGTGCTTTCAGTTGCAGCTGCCTTGTGTGTATTGGTGTGTGTGTTGGTGCGAGGAAGGGGGTTGGTCAGGGGTGAGACTTTGCCCTAAAACATGCTCCAAAGGGCCCCCAATCGCCATCTGGTGTTCATTCTGAAGTTAAACTTAGCAATGTTGTGTGTCTAAAACTGCAATGTCAAAGTTAGTTTTGTTCATAAGCCAGATTTAGGGCAGCTAAACCTCATTTTGGGGTCATAAAGTTAAATTACTGGCTCCTGTTGACGACATTAGACGTCAATGGCACAAAGGGAGGAGCTACTTTAACAGAATTGGACATCTGTTGATGTCGATGGTAGGCAATGAGTTCATTTTATTTGATTTTCTTGGCATTTTTGGGGTAATTACAGGTCATTTAATGTCAAGTTTAGGTCATTTGCTATTGGTTGAGGGGATTTCTCTGGGCTGCTTCTTATTTGTGGGTGGCTTTGTGTTGATTTTCAGGCCACATCCTGTTGTTTGCAGTAATGCACACCCCCGGAAAATTCTGTTTTCGCGGCAAGTGTAAAAAAATACAAGCATTTCATTGTGTATGTACAGTATGAATGATCTCAAAAGTGGGCCAAATAGGACTCCCTAGCGGACCGCTTCTGGCCCGCAATCCGTAACTTTGACACCAATATTCTAAAATTAGATCTTGTCCAAATGTAATAAGTGTGCAATACGAGCCCGGTGATGGTTTTAAGTCCTGTGTGTTTGTTGGAAGCCATTGTTGGGATTGCGGCCCGTACATCCTCATTAGTTTGTGTCACCGGGGAAGTTACCGTGGCAACCGCCACTGGCGTTTGGGTGTCGCCACCATGTTCTAACAGGGACTTTTCTTGTTCTTTCTCTTCCCAGGTGGCCGCCCTCCAGAGGCAGGTGTTTGACTTTCTGGGTTACCAGTGGGCGCCCATCCTGGCCAACTTCCTGCACATCATGGCCGTCATCTTGGGCATGTTCGGCACGGCGCAGTTTCGTTTCCGATACCTCATATTTGTGAGTTTCAATGTGGATATTCACATTTTTATGAACTTTTATTTTCTCTATATATATAATTAAAAGCGCGGAAAAAAATTGTGATGTAGTTAATTTGCGATAAGTGAAGATGTGATAATTGAGGGATTACTGTAATAGGCTAAAGTGAGTCAAACCTATGGTATGATTGCAGTATGCAGTGTGGCTGGTGCTGTGGGTGGGCTGGAACTCCTTCATCATCTGCTTCTACCTGGAGGTGGGAAACCTATCACAGGTGAATTTTCCGTCTGCTTCTGATTAGATAACTTCTTCTAGGGAACACTTGTACAATGGGAACAGGTTAATTCAGATCAGGAAAGGTTTGAAGGAAATTTAGAATGTGTCTGCTTGTGAAATTGACATCAGACAACATTATGATCCAGATCAGATCAGGTTTCAATCATGTTTTGGTCATTGAGATTTAAAATATGAAGATAAAAATCCCCCAAATGGGATGAATACAGTTATCTAATCTAATTTAAAAATGAAGTTTAAGTGGAATTCTAATCAGATCAGTTTTGAATTCAAATCTAACATGTAAAGTCAAAAAAGTATATCAAAATGGATTCACCCATATTTTTTTCAGCCTAAAATAACTACATAACATGGTGTTGGTTTTCAGATAGAAAAAAGAAATTACATAAATCGCACTTGAGTATTAGTTGTTTCCAAACTGTTAAAAAAAGTGCGATTTATAGTCCGGAAATACAGCAATCCCGACTCTAAATTAGATTAGAACTACATTTCATCCCGTATTCGGAAAATTATTGGACAGACACAAGACACACAAGGCATTGTAGACCTAGTTAAAAAAACTGGATCCACATAATATAACACTAAACAAATATAGACATAAATCAACAAAATGAAATAACCGGCAATGGAGATTTTGTATTTTGATGATGAACAATCAGCCAAACTCCTAATTCTCCTCCAAAATAAAATGACAGAAGACCACCAATGCCCTAGCAACTTAAAACGCACTCAGGAGGAAAGTTGATGACGGAATTGGATCTCCCTTGAATACAAAAGTAACAGCAGAGTAGCTTCAAGGGCTCCAGAGAGCAATGAACACGAGGGGGGAAGGGGCAAAAATAAGCACACCAAAATCCCCCCCTTTTTTCCTCTCTTCCCCAGCGGTTTTTAAGAGTAGACGACCACGTTCCAGCGACCGCAAAGTCGGCTTTCCTCTCTAAGGGCGCATCACTCGCATCTTTCTTTTTCCATGTGCTATTTTAAAGACCACCGCAGAGTTTTCAAGTCTATCCCCATTAGACGAGAATGTAACAATTACTGCCTTTTGCATGCCGTTACATCAGAAAAATCTGTCAACAAAGTGCTTTTTATAATATTTGTAGGAATTTGAATTCCATCACTGACAAAGACTTCCCCAGAGGGCAACTTGCTTGTAATATTGAGAGCAATTATAAATGATTACAGTAATACCTCAAGATATGAGCTTAATGTGTTCCAAGACTGAGCTCGTATGTTGATTTTCTCGTAACTCAAGTTAACGTTTCCCATTGAAATGAACTAAAAACAAATAAATTAGTTCCAAAAAACACCCAAAACAGCATATTGGATTGGAAAAACGGTTTTATTTGGTCTAATTCACCATCTATTAACAAAGTAACAAATAACTAGTGGTTGAATAGTACACTAAAATGTATTAGATAAAACTAAAATTTGACTTTTTGCATGGCAACACACTCGTAACATCACAAACAAATTTAAATGAACTTGGATTATGATACAGACACACTCAAAAACAACTATAATATAATATTATTTTTCTCATGTTTAGTTTTTTAATGACTAAATCCATTGTTACAAAAATACACAAATATTTTTTATTAAGTGGCTCAAAAAGTGGATTCAAACATTGACTGAACTGGGGCTCATTTAACCAATGATCCAGGGGGCGCTATTTCCTTATTGTAATGGTATTTTCTTGTTTTTTAACATGTCTGTAGGACAGGGACTTTCTTATGACGTTCAACACGTCACTGCATCGTTCCTGGTGGATGGAGCACGGTCCCGGTTGCCTAGTGACGCCGGTGTTGGACTCCCACTTGGCCCCCGATGACCACCACGTCATCACCGTTTCCGGCTGCCTCCTGGACTATCAGTACATTGAAGTGCTGAGCTCGGCCATTCAAGTCTTCTTGGCTGTAAGTATAAACTTCTGATTGGATATCGCAACAGGCTTGCGAGTATTAATACTTACAGGCTATATACTGTATGGGATGTAATGTGTTGCCATTTTGTCTTGAACAGCTTTTTGGTTTCGTGTACGCGTGCTACGTCAGCAAAGTCTTCCAGGACGACGAGGACAGCTGTAAGTGTTTTTGCATTTGTTTTCAGAGAAAACTCAATAATAATCATTTATTTTGATAATTTATAATGCGTTTCGATATTTTCTACATATTTTTATTGTACCTAAAAAATATATGGTGATGTCCAATTCATTTTATGTAATGATTTAATCTGCACTTAAAATATATTTGTAAATATATAACCCAAAAGAACATTAAAAACAGCCTGGTGTATCAGTGGTTAGTGTGTTGGTCTCGTAGCTCTGGGGTCATGGGTTTGAATCCAGGTTAGGCCACCAATGTGGAGTTCTTACTACACAAGTGGGAAGACCATTGGCCTCACAGTTCTGGGGTCGAGGGTTCAATGCTAGGTGGGTCTTCACTGTGTGGACTTTGAACGCTCTCCCTGAGCTTGTGTGGGTTTTTTCTGGGTACTCTAGTTTTCTCCCACATCCCAAAAACATGCTCGGTAGGCTAGGTGGACACTAAATCTTCGCAAGTTATGAGTGTGGACATTTAGAGACATGTGAGACATTTATTGGACAAACAATAGTATTGAAAAAAAATATTCATGCAACTTTCAACCAATTTTTACTGCTGTAAGTTTGCTGTAGTAAAACATTCACTTTTTTTTAATGGTCTAACTATCCAAAGTCCAACCCTAACTGTAATCTCTGATCTACTACAAATGCATGTCATTTTAATTCAAACACCAACAAAAACGTCAATTTACAGTTTTTTGATCAAAAACACATTACGTCGACAGCAGTAAAAATCAAACACCATAGTTTGCGTCTCCTAAAAAGTAAACACACTAACGTATCAAAGCAAGTTGCACGTATACTTCTTATTTATACCCTAACCCGTTTTCTCTTTCCAGTCGACTTCATCGGCGGTTTCGATTCGTACGGCTACCAGCCTCCGCAGAAGTCCTCGCACCTACAACTGCAGCCTCTTTACACGTAAATCTGGCAACATGACTCTCACCCCGTCCCCCCTTTTCAATTCTAACATATTTTCTCTCCATCACAGGGCTGGCTAAAGAATACTTCCTTCTGGCCAGAGGCCAAACAGTGCCACTTTGAATAGAACAAGTTGCTGTACCCAGTTAGAAGACTTGATTACCTTCGCCTTGAAGACGAGATGCGTGCGAGTGTGTGTGTGTGTGCCTGAGTAAGATTACCATCCCTGAATGGAATGTACCAATCTCAGGGATGAACCAGCATGTTGGATAGGTGGCTAGATGGAATGAATCGGAATGAGGAGACAGTCAATTTACCAGAGACACAGTTCTTTACCAGCCATCAACACAAATGTGTTTACAGTGGTACCTCGAGATACAAGCTTAATGCGTTTCGAGACTGAGCTCGTATGTTGCTTTTTTTCGTAACTCAAACGAACGTTTCCCATAGAAATGAACTAAAAACACGTGATTAGGTTCCAAGCCTCTGAAAAAAACATCCAAAACAGGTTATTGGATTGAATTTTTTTATTTGTTCTAATTCGCCATCTAATAACAAAGTAACAAATAACTAGTGGTTTTAATAGTACTAAAATTAGACGGCAACATGCTTGTAACATAACATAAACAAATTTAAATGAACTTGGATTACGATGCAGACACTCAAAAATAACTTTAATGTAACCTTTCACTAAACTTATTTCTGATTTTGTTTGACATTTTGATACCTTTCTTCTCCCGGGTTGGCTCTATTTGCCCCGCCTCCACCCTGGCTTTCAGATGCAACCTATCGAGGGTTGTTTGATTTTGTCTTCCCTTCAAAATATTACCAAATTGATGCACACAAATGTCCTCACAATAGGATAACACACAACCACTTGCCAACAAGAAGTAGTACACTCCTCTCGTATTAGAGATCGCTTGTATCTCAAATTGCTCGTATGTCGGGGCATTTGTATGTCGAGGTACCACTGTTGTGTACTCCAGTATGTGTGTGTGTGTTACAGGTGCAATTGAGATCGATTGTTGTTGTGGGAGGGAGCGTCACGTAATTTAAAAAAAAAAAAGGCACGACTCATTGTCATTTTAGAATGTGTTGATGTCAAACTAGAGCAGTTTTAAGATTTCTGCTCCCAATTCCATCTGCAATGGCTCCTTTTAAATGGTAAAAAAAGGAAACTAAAGCAATAGCAGGAAACTGAAGTTTCACGATTTGTGTCGTCCATTTACGTCCGGCTTCAATTTAGTACCGATAGGGTACATTTATTAAGAGGAGTTGGCAGTGCAGATGGTGTTGGGATCAGGCATTAGTGTGTCTTTGGGGAGGGGTGGATAATGTGCATGTAAATAACCAGCCAATGACTGATTTTGTTTCGGAAAAAAGAGGGGCTTGCATTAGGTTGTGGCGGGGTATATTTTTTTCTTTGTATCAGTGTGTCTTGTTGGTTCTCTCACTCTCAAATATTGTAACACACCATTGGACACTTTTTGTCTGTCAAATGGGAGCAGAGGAACGATGGGGGGGGGGGGGGGGTATGACATAAACACCTTCACAGAAAGGTGCACGGTACAGTTTAAATAATAAAAACACACTTTGTACATGAAAAACAAAGGAGTATTCTCGTTGTTTATTATTTTTTATTACATGGTTATTGATTCTATTCAATATTTACATTGATTAGAATGAAACTTCTATTATACATACTTTTTTCAGTATAATTTTAATAATATAGTAATAAAACTGTTGAGGAATTTGTCTCCAGTAAAAGAAAACACTATAATTATAAATAAAAAAATATTAATTTGTTCCATTACAATAGTTGTTAAAATACTAACACAGTAATATAAAAACCAAAAACATTTGGAATTCCCATCTAGTCATATCCTCTAAAAATACCCATTCAAGAGGAGCGGCACGTTGTTGCCATGACGACAGTGTATGCATTACGTCACCCCTACACACTTTGCGGCAGTCTTCCCTGGATCCCGAGGGGGATCGGACCGGGAGTGTCACCCACTCATCTTGGCCGGGATCAGTCTTCTAATTTGGGCTTGCATATGTTGGGGGTTAAGGCACACCTCGTGATGTTCAGTCTGTCTGACCACAGCGCGTTGCCATGGTCGCCAGTTACCTGGTTGTCATGGAGACCGAGCCCCTACCCCCATAACAGTATTTGATTTCATTAAAATACGATAATATGCTTGTTTAATTATTCACTGTATGTTATAGTGCCGGAAACATATTGCTTTTTACTCTTCGGTACAACAATGAAAGTACACTATTCGTTCATTGACAAACTCCGTGAATGAGGTCCATAAATGCAGCAGACGGCCTAACAAAGAAAGCGGGCCCCGGTGCGGCCCTCCCCTCCCCGGTTGGCGCAATGAACCGCACGCTCTCTCCTGGCCCTCCCGTCTCTTCCCATCATGCAGCGCTCGCGCCTACTCCTCCGCCGAGCCGCCATGTTGTCGGAGTGAAATCCTGGGGCGTCAGAAAGAAGCTGGGGCCAAAATCCGCGAGCATCCACCCTCTCCGCCGGTGAGTGGCGTCTGCTATCCGCTCGCGATACCTTTGCACGCAGCTTAGTCACCCACCGATACGGATATTGTCGCCATGGAGGGCTGAGAGGGGCGCCTTTTGTGAGACGGAGCCGACTCGCCTCCCGAGCTTTCAGTCCCCCCACCCCCCTTTCCTCCCGTTGTGTCGGTCTTCCGCTCCAGACAGCTCGCGGGCCTTTGTTTAGTACCCGCGTCACGAGTACCGGTTCGGCCGTGGGGGGTTCGACGCACCGGCAAGAGAACCGTTTGTCCCAGCAGCAACGCCGCTTGTTATTAAACACTTTTTTTTGGGCACCGGTTCGCCCGGGGCTGAAAGCGGCGTGAAGTTGGAGGAGGAGGGAGGCCGTGTTATTGTTGCTAGATACCCACAGAGCAAGCGACCACCGAACCGAGCCTTCCTCTCGTCAAAGCCGCTTCTGGCGTGAGTGAACCCGGGCTACGTGCGAATGTAAGCCTCGTTTATCCATTGCCAGAACCGGTGCCGGTTCTACCTGCTTTTGTTGTGTCATGTCCGCTGTGTGTTGAGGACTAACGTGAGTGAGTGAGTGAGTGCACGAAGGAGCTAACCTGTATTGTCACACCCCGTTAATGTAGCCGGTTGTGGGTACATGCTACATATAGTCAAGGTACTGGCCAGTAGACCACCGGTGCGTTTTCCTGTTCTCGTTGGCGTTGAACCCGAGAATAGTCACTCGTTTCCGGACGCTAAAAGCATGTCATGTCGGTGAATGACACTAGTGTTGTGGATTTCCGGGAGTTTCTCCAATGGCCTCCACGTTGCTTTGACCGTAATGTCTGGCATTTGTAACAAAGAGACTTTGTCAAGGAGGTATATTTCATCGTTTTGGCCCTGTTTTGACATTTCTTTTTATATTTGTTAAATTGTCTTTCGTCAAAAGGGGGTGTGTATGCTTGAAGATAGCTAACATGCTAATAGAATGAAACAATATGGCTCGGAGTCTCTTCAGCCGAATGTAAACCTGGAGACTTTTTTTTTCTTAAAAAGAGATTAAATGGGGTAAGGTAAAAGGGGGGGGGGGGTTGTAAAAGACAGATTGGCCTTTGCGTGTTATACTATTTGGGGGATGTTAACCTGCTCAGCATCCATCTGTTCACACAGAAAGAATCACAACAGAAAGTGAGCATTGTGATCATTGTCAGGGCAGACATTTTGTTTTGGGAAGAATACTATTGTGCAGGTGAGTACCTTTTGCACAAATGGTCAGAAGATCATCAAAAACAAGAATAAAAAATTGTCCTAAAAGTGCACGTTGAGGATCCATTTAAAATAGATTTCCTTGTTATCACAGATAATTGAATTGATTATATATTAACTAAACCACAGGGAGTCTGTGATTCAAAATGGTATTTGGTTTCAAGTGTGCAATTGAACTCTGTTACCTATTCAGGTTTTTTTTTTTAATCGTTCATTTATAATGAATGAGGAATGCTGAAATGTGCAAGTTAGCACTTTACTTGTAAATGTTTTCCCCCACGGAGATTACAGTGTAAAATGTTAGAGTCCATTTATAGCATAGTATTTAATATCTGCTTAATGAATCATTTCAATGTCCTCGGGGATTAAAAAGAACACGATTTCCAGAAAAGATAGAGAGGCAAACAATTGGGTCAGTTCTTTCACCTAATATTTTTCATGAAATGGTTTATAATAAACTGTTGAGTTATATTAGATATTACTTGAATTGTAGTTAATGTTACTAGGGTGTTTGTGTATCGTACTAACAGCTTGTAATAATTTGATAATAGGCACATTTTTATCAACAATGTATTTTTCATTGAATATTTTCTCCTAATTTGCATATTGACAAACCTAAAAATGTGTAATTACTATTTGATTCGAAACATTTTAAAATGTTTTTTTTTCTAGCAAAAAAAAATCAACCTCTAGGAACGATTAAACACTTTTAAGCCAGGTCACTAATTTAGTCATCAAGCCTGTTTTAGCAGATTTATGCCTGGCAACAAGTGAGAATTTACGTTAATGTGCTTATTAGCTATTCAAAAGGCAATGTCGTGGCGTAACTGTTGTTTTCTTGCTTTTCTGGCCAGGCTGTGGTGGAATGAGCAGTGTGTGCTGAAGAGGAAAACAGTACTCTGGCAGGATTCCTTCAGCCCCCACCATAGAACTACGTGTCCCAGCAGCATGCCCGTGGTGCTGAGCAGTGGAGGACACGCCCCTCCCGCTGGGCAGACCCCTCAGGTTGCACCGCCCAGTCAGCAGGTAAAACAAAAGACAAATAATTTTTGGATTTTTTGCTTCCTATTATCCAAGATATTGTTTTATAACCTTCCCCCAAAAAATTGGAATGATATTAATTGTCTTATGACCCACTGTTTTGTCCTGCTCAGGGTGGAGCAGGTGCCGGACGTTCCCAGGATGACGCCATGGTGGACTACTTCTTCCAAAGGCAGCATGGCGAGCAACCTGGAAAACACCGCTGGCCAACTGGGGACAACATCCATGATAGCCAGGTGTGTGGGTGTTCTAATTAATTCAAAGCAGGGTTGTCCTAATTGCATTTTTCAATCCATTTAAACTCAACAGCGGCTCCAAAATTTTATACTATGTTCTGTAAAACACCCAAAATCTTGACATTTTTATTTCATAGGCTTTTGTTTATGCATCGATGTTAAAAAGTTAGCCGCAGATGCTAATCGGACTTTTCCAGGCACAGCATGGAACCCTACAAAATTAAATGTTGTGAATTCATGTCATTGACGGGCTCGCTCTTAAAGAGACAGTCTACTAACTGTAATATCTTAAGCGGAAATTTAGTATTTTCTGATTCGTTAATGTGATTAGTGGTTCGACCGGATTATTGTGCATGTCAACAAATAAATCGTTAAATACATGATCTTACCCCCCCCCCCCCCCCCCCCCCCCCCATTTGTCCATAGGTTCGCTCCATGGACGAGTTGAACCATGACTTTCAGGCACTGGCACTGGAGGGGCGTGCTATGGGAGAAGTAAGAATGCAAACACTTTATTAATATATAGGTCATACGCTCACTGAATGTCGTTGAGTTTTTTTTTTTTTTTTTTTTTTTTTTTGCGGACTGGTAGCCTTGCCATCTTGGCCAAACCAGACTTGACTAACAGGAAATCTAGGCTTAATAGATGGGTGGGAAGTTTAGAAAAAGGGATGTACAAACCTGACCTTTGTTTTTCCAGAATAACAAGGTCAGAGGAAAGGCGAGAAGCCGCCCAACATTTTTTTGGTTTTGCACTACTAACCTGCCAAGACACTCGGTTAATTGTTGACTTATAACTTAGTGTTCTCGTTTAGTTACTGATTTTTAGACTTCTATTTTAGATATTCAATTTTTATAAGACAGGAAAGTTATATTTAATATGGCTAATACCCAAGTACTAAATTTGAGTCCTATTATTCCCATTTATTATTTTTGATCTCGTAGTTTTTGGAATATATTTTAAAAATGGTCTAATTTTGCACATTCATATGAAAAATTCCTCACCCACTCAAACCACAACATTATCAATTAAACTAAGAACATTGTGTATCTTTTTAAATGTTGGGAAACATTTTTTTTTACTATTTACAGCAAAAACCAACTAATTACCAAAGTAGCATTGAATCGTAGTGTGACTAAGGGTCCAATTGTGGGTCACTTGATTATTTCTTGGCTTAAGTTTTTGTGCTATAAAAGATGAAGTTTCCCTTTTTTCATTGGCATTTTGTCCCCACAGCAACTGCTAACGGGCAAGAAGTTCTGGGAGACGGATGATTCTGGGAAGGACGGGCCAAAGGGCATCTTTCTGGACCAGTGGAGGGACAGCGCTTGGGGTGCCTCAGGTAGAAGAACGTTGGCATAAGAGATTTCAAAAGAAAGCTGAGAAACCACTTGAAAGTGGTTAATTTAGGGAGGTCTATTTATAGATGCTAAAACCAAAGTTGGATGGGATTGGACATTTTTAGTATCTGACTTCTATTTTTTTTAATTATTTTTTTTTTTGGATTGTCATGCGACTTTTGGTCCATAATCTGACAGGCCCACATCAATCATATTTTCCAAAAATAAAAAGCAGATATAGGTTATTTATTTATTCATTTTAAACTTGTACTGACTTGACTTGAGAGTTCATCTCCATGTTGTCATGGCGACAGATAGTGGAACACGAGCAGCCATTGTATAACAACAACAACAACAAAAAACACTGCACTGCAAAGGGGCAAAATGACCATTCTTCATTGCTTGTGCCAAAAAGGATGGTAAAATAATGAGGTTGCTTGCGGTCATTCTCTCCTCCGCTTCACAGCGTATTTCAATCGTCGCGTAGGTCACATTTTGGTCGCAGTAAAACCTGTTTTACACCAACACATTTAATAACAACGCGCAGCTATTGGGCAGATTTATTACCGCCATTCCTGAAGCTGGGCTTTTATAGATATTGCTTTGTTACTTTGCAGAAAAATGTGACTTTGATTGTCCTCATTTGACCTTCCCTCCTTTTTCCTGTAGACCACTCGGTTTCCCAGCCAATCATGGTGTCCCGCAGGCCTGGTCAGGGGTTCCACGGCGGCGGCGAAGTAGGAGTGGGCTCGGTCATGTCGCCGCGGTCCGAGAGCGGCGGGCTCGGCGTCAGCATGGTGGAGTATGTGCTGTCTTCTTCGCCCGCCGAAAAGTTGGATTCCTGCCTGCGGAAAGGACCTTACGTAAGCACCTTGTATTTAAAAAAATATATATATATATATATATATTATAAGTATTTTCACACTGTATGCCTTATCTGATTTTATTTATTTACTCATTCATGCATGGATTGAATGAATGAATATTATCCAAAATGACTTAACTGATGCCCCTTTTCCAGTGGATAAATAATGAAGTAGTTGAGAAAAAATGCAAATTTAAAAAGGGCACATGATTATTTCAATCAAATTTTGATATTTACAGGGCCAGCGTGATGCCGAGGTGGTGGATGACAAGCGGGAGAAGCCAAAAGAAAGGTTTGAGGTGGAAAAATTGAAAGAACTAGCGGAAGTGGAAGTTGACGTCATCAACGACGTCATCAACCCCAACGGTCTGCCGGTGCAGAATGGCCTCGACGTTGACGTCAAAGAGTTTGGGTAGGCCTCTCATCATTGCCTTCTTCCACAGAAAAGCAGTATTTCAGGTCCTAACCATTAATCCTGCTTTTCCCACAGTCGCCCGCCTGGTAACATGCAGCCCCCGGGATCGGAGGGGGACCTGCTAGGCGGTCCAGGGGGGGTTGGCGTCGATGGGATGACTCCACTGGGTGGCGGCGGGGGCCCAAAACCACCCGAAGACTTCTCCGGCGTGGAACAGGGTGGTGTAGCCATGGATCCTATGGAGTCTGTGATGGAGCCGCTGCAGTTTGACTACAACTCACAGATGCCCATGGATTCGGCACCCACAGTCGGACTATTTGATTACGCTAACCAGCAGCAAGTAAGTGTGTAGCACAGCGGTGGGCTAACTTTTTGGCCCGGGGGCCACATTGACTTTAAAATTTGACAGATGGTCAGCACAAGATACGATACATATAAAAAAGTGCATCCGTTAACAGTACATATGCAACATAAACAGAAAAAAAGGACTAAAGTATTGACATACTCATCACTCATCATAAAGTAAAAAGTACAAAGTAAAGTAAAAAGGCGTATATTAAGAAATATTAAAATGTAATTTAAGAAAAGATAGCTTTACTGCATGCTAATAAAAATGCCTGTATGTGGCATTAGTGATTTTTCAACCAGTTATTTTGTACTGCTATTTGTTGCCATGTAGCGTTTGCAATTATGCTACTTGTTGCGCAAGCCTGTGCAAGTTGATGCATGCTATGGTCATATTTTTTTTTTCTAAGGGTGATGGGAAAATGTATTTAATGTTGTATTGCACCATCTTTTTTCCAGCTTTTTCAGAGAAATAACGCTCTAGCCGTACAGCAGCTCACAGCCGCCCAACAACAACAGTATGCGCTAGCGGCCGCACAGCAGCCACACATTGGTAGGGAAATTACACTTTTTTTTCAAAGATTGCAAGTAAATGTGACATTATGCTACATTATGTACTTGTTTTAATAACTTCAGGTTTGGCCCCAGCTTTTGTCCCCAATCCTTACATCATCAGTGCCGGCCCACCAGGTACGGACCCCTACGCGGCGGGGCTAGCTGCAGCGGCTACTCTAGGTAGGTTTTATCGCTCATTACACACTGATGAAAAATCATTACCTAAAAAATTGTGTGTGTGTGTGTAGGTCCAGCGGTGATGCCTCATCAGTACTACGGCGTCACGCCCTGGGGCGTCTACCCTGCCAACCTATTTCAGCAACAAGCCGCTGCCGCCAATAACTCGGCGAATCAGCAAGCGGCTAGCCAGGGCCAGCAGAACCAACAGCAGGTTTGGCATAGATTTTCATTTTGGAATTGGGGGAAATATATTGCAGGGATCCCAACTTGTGACTAATTTGACAGTGTTTTGTGGCCCCTTAGTTGACATTGAGGCAAATTGTTTGCATGAACTTGCCATAGATAAATTGAGTTTGAGACCCTTGCTTTTATGCTGTACACCCTCCCCCCCTTCACCCTTCAGAAATCAGCCCAATATTGAGAAAAACATTGGAAATTTACTTTCATTTTTTTCATACTGCTTGTTCAGTATATTGTTAACAATCTGTTTTTCCTGAAAGGTGATGCGTGCAGGGGGCAACCAGCGTCCCTTGACGCCCAGTCAGGGGCAGCAAGGGCAGCAGAATGAGCAGCTGGTTGCCACGGCAGCTGTCAACTCAGCCCTGGCTTTCGGGCAGGGGCTCGCAGCAGGAGTGCCTGGTTAGTCTATTTTCTTTTCTTTTTTTTTTAAACTGATGTTACTTTTCCTTGGTGTGCTCATCTATTTCTACTCGGTCTCCCAGGGTATCCGGTCCTGGCCCCCGCTGCATACTATGACCAGACGGGCGCCCTGGTGGTTAACACGGGAGCTCGTAGCGGTCCCGTCCGCCTCATGGCCCCCGCGTCTGTCATCATATCGCCTTCTGCAGCGCAAGCAGGTAAAGAATGCATACATGAGGGGGAAAAGAATAAAATTGACGTGCTTTTTTTACCCCGTAGTTGCCGCTGCGGCAGCTTCGGCGGGCGGGGCCAACGGGGGTCTTGGTGGTGGCGCAAATGGCCCCTTTAGAGCCATGACGTCCCAGCAGCCCCAGCAGCAAGGAGGACCTGGGGGAGGCCCGCTAGGAGGCAGCTCCTTCTACGGGTCATCCTCGCTCAGCTCGTCATCGCAGAGCTCTTCGCTCTTCTCGCAGGGCTCCGGTCAGCCCGGGCCGGGCTCGGCTTCCCTGGGCTTCGGCCAGCAAGCCTCATCGTCCCTAGGGGCTTCGCTCGGGGCCACGTTGGGAGGCTTCGGTACCGCAGGTAGGGGATGATTTCATTGATTGTGTCAGTATGGGGCCCAAACAAGTATTGTTTTACTTTTGATGTTATACAAAATTAGAAACACCCTTTTTTGGGTCTTTTTTTTTTTTGTAATGATAATTTTGATACTTTTGATACAGTTTTTAAAAACCCAATGGCTTCAGATGTGGTAATAGAAGGAAAATGGGTTTGTCTTCAGATTTTGTTGTTGTTGTAGAACTGTAGTGTTAATTATGTTTTGGTTGCAAATCTTGTGGATGTACTGCAAATGTGTCTGGTCTGGCCTAGTTATTTTCCACCTACGAATGAGCCCAGCTTGAATATAAATATCTAATTGTAGTTGGTCTGAATTCACCCATAGTGTGATAATAGTCAATGTCAGCATTGTAACATTTTTGGGCGCTGCATGTAAAATATTTACTTTGGTTCGTTAAAATTGGGAAACACTGCCCTAAAAAAATTCAAATTAACCAAAAAACCTTAAAAAATATATTCTAAGAATATTCCTTTCACTAAACGGGCAACAAATGTTAAGTCAATTCTAATATATAATGATCAAAGTTGACATGCATAATAACATTTGTTGTTTGGCATCTTTGCTTCCCTCAAGTGGCCAACTCGAGCGGCGGGAGCGGTTCACGGCGCGACTCACTGACTGGCAACAGCGAGCTGTACAAGCGAACACCCTCCAGCCTCACGCCCATCGGCCACGGCGGCTTCTACAACGGCACGCTGGGCTTCAGCCCTTCACCTGGGCCCGTTGGCATGCCGCTTCCCAACCAGGGCCCGTCCCACTCGCTAACCCCGCCACCCTCGCTCTCCAACCATAGCTCCTCGTCAAACCTCAACCTGGGTAAGCAGTTATTTGGGATTATTATTATTTCTTGAAGCTTATGATTATTTCTTAAAGCTTTTTAAATGTTGTTGAATATATCTGCCTCGCAGGGGGTCTGACCAACGGAAGCGGGCGCTTCATCTCGGCCGCGCCAGGCGCCGAAGCCAAGTACCGCAGCGCCGCCAGCTCGGGCTCGTCGCTTTTCTCCCCCAGCAGTCAACTGTTCCCGTCGTCGCGGCTACGCTATGGCATGTCTGACGTGATGCCTTCGGGGCGCAGCCGTCTGTTGGAGGATTTCCGCAACAACCGATACCCTAACCTTCAGTTGCGGGATATCGCCGGGCACATTATGGAGTTCAGCCAGGATCAGCATGGCAGCAGGTTAGTGCTGGGTCAAGTGGGTGTCTATTTAAAAGAATCAATTGGTAATCCAGACATAGATTCATTCTAAAGTTGTGTTCTGGTTAAGAATCTGTTGCCCCATAGCTTCATTTTGTTTAGAATATTTAGACACTGTCTTGACTTGATTTATGGTCTTTATGCAAGCTGCCCCCATCCCCCCCACCCCGATGTCAAAAATCATAATCTTTAATTTAGTCCTTTATCCATCATGTTTTGGAGTTGTAGGGCACTAGCAACATGCTAAGTTAAGTCATTGCTATCTGGCACAGGTTCATTCAGTTGAAGTTGGAGCGGGCCAGTCCGGCAGAGCGCCAACTTGTGTTCAGTGAAATCCTGCAGGCTGCCTACCAGCTCATGGTGGACGTTTTTGGCAACTACGTCATCCAGAAATTCTTTGAGGTATAACTCGGTGCACTTTTGATTGTATGTTTGGATCACTATTTTGTATTCAAACTTTTTTTTTGTGTGTGTGAAGTTTGGGAGTTTGGACCAGAAGTTGGCGCTGGCTGAGCGAATCCGTGGGCACGTACTGTCGCTGGCTTTGCAGATGTACGGGTGCAGGGTCATCCAGAAGGCATTAGAGTTCATCCCATCTGATCAGCAAGTCATTGTGAGTAGTCCCGTGTTTGTATTGGTCACCTTTTAATTAAGACGTATCTAGTATATGAAAATGGTCAAAATTAAGTGCCATAAAGTGCAGTAATAGGGTGAATTATATATGCATAAGCAAGCATTGTTATAGTTTCTCTTTACGTGCTGCGTCAGTGTATGCATCCGAATATCTATTGCGGAAAAGTTTATAACTGCTAAATCTTCTATCCAATAATACGTTTTTTTTCCTATCAATAAAACTTTATTTTTATGAGACTTGATGTGAGCATACCACATTTTTCGGATTATAAAATGCTCCTTCAATGAACAAGTGAGCTTTGATAATAATTTATTATGTGTTTTCAATGTTTTTGAATTGGAATCGTGTTTTATTCATTTAAGTGTGTTTGGGTAATGTAAATGTATCTCCTGAACACTTAATTAGACTAATTAATATAATGCAGTTTTGTCCAGCAGAATAGGTTTGAGCCCCTAATGCGCAACCAGAATTCATTTTTGGGTGTGTTAATATTCCAAAAAATCAGTTTTTTGGGTTTTATTTTTGCAGGCTGCATAGAATGTGGCAGTTTGACTTTTCAGGTTTTAAACATGCCACATCACAGCACAGCTGGGAATTCTCTGTTATTTACTCACAACACTAATCGTTGTTGCCATGATAGAAATTGAGCGTTTAAAGCTCTCAAGTTACTTTCCAAAAAAAAAAAAAAAAAGGTGACTCATTACATTTTAGGGCCAAGACCCACAAGGACGTGTTTGTGCTCCATAAAACGTTTCCCAACTAGAGTTTACGAGTTGTTTTCTCCAAGGCGAGTGTTTTTAAGCACACCGCTATTTGTCGGTCACACTTAAGCCTCGGTTTAAAACTAAAAAATGCTCGGGGGGACTATTTGATTTCTCGCAAACGATTACTTGTCTTTTTCTCTCTGGGCAGAGCGAGATGGTGCGTGAGCTGGATGGGCACGTGCTCAAGTGTGTGAAGGACCAGAACGGCAACCACGTGGTGCAGAAGTGTATCGAGTGTGTGCAGCCGCATGCCCTGCACTTCATAATAGACGCCTTCAAGGGACAGGTATGCACCACATATACAGAAAACACATTTTCTCTTGTCACCATGGTAATGATAACCACTGCAGTATGGTAGCCTTTTTGGGGTTAATTTGCTAGGTGTGTCATTTAAAGAAGTTCTAAATATAGGCAGCCCTTTGCATGTATGTGCTTGTGAATTGCCAGGTGTTTGTTTCAGTTATTTATTTGCGTGTTTCAGGGCTGTTTATGTCGTCTTCATGTTAGGTGTTTGTAGTGTGAGGAATTTAGTGACGCCATTCTCTGTGGGGTGTCATTTTTACGGACCCACATTAGTCAATGCCAATGAGACCAATGTTCATGGTGACATAAATTAGGAAAATGGATGCAAAATTTGCAAAAAAAAGGTCATTTTTGCTTATTTGGAATCACTTTTGTGACTAAATATTAATGTTATAAGCTCAGATGCAAAAGTTAACCCATGCATAATAAGTCTTACTTGAAAGAAAAACATCCTTTAAAAAGACCAAAACAATTGCACTTTGAGTAGTTTATGAAAGAATAAAAAGAGTTAAACTTGTATTGTATATTATATATTGTCTTACCACAAAAACCAACCGCAACTAAAAGACTTCAATTTTCTCAATGCGCCCTATAATCCAATGCGCCTAATAGTAATATTCATTATCATTGTATGGAATTCTCTTTAGCACAGCTCCATCTAGTTGTTGTATTACACAATTCCTACCCACTCCTACTACTAGTACTATTACACCTTTATCTAGTCGATGTATAACACAATTCCTTACTACTACCACTCATTATCACCTATTAACTGGTGCGCCTTATAAATGAAGCCCATTTTAGGACATTCATTGAAGGTACACATTATAGTGCGGAAATACGACAGTTGACTAATCACTAGAATTCGAAGTATAGCTGGTCAATACAGCTTTATAATACACTGTTTATTGTGTTAGGTATTCGCCTTGTCCACTCACCCGTATGGCTGCCGGGTCATTCAGCGCATCCTGGAGCATTGCCTACCCGAACAAACGCTGCCCATCCTCGAAGAGCTTCACCAGCACACGGAGCAGCTCGTGCAGGTTCCACTACCTCCTTCACTACATCGCATAACTATAGAAACTAGATTGAGAATTGTTGGTCTGTTGTTTTGTTGCGTGCATTTTGCTCACCTTTTTTTGTTTGTGTGTGTTTATGTGCAGGACCAGTACGGCAATTATGTAATCCAGCACGTGTTGGAACACGGCAGAGCCGAAGACAAGAGCAAGATAGTGGCAGAGATCAGAGGGAACGTACTGGGTCTTAGCCAACACAAGTTTGCCAGGTAGCCTTTTACTGTCATTACTCACAGCGGTCTATAACGAAATTGGTGGGTTTTTCCCCAGTAAAAACATAAATAAGTCATTTAAAAAGTCAGTCATTCTAAAATATTGCACAATCTAAGATATTGTGTTTTTATTGCACAGAAGGGCTTGTGTGTCGTACTAATACAAGTAGAGAGCAAAGAGCTGCCGTTGCACCCGCACGTGCCGCCATCTTGGATCTTTTATCAAAGAAAGATGGCAGACTTTAGCACCTAGTTCCAATGATAATGGAAATAAGTTCTTGTGAACTAAATTCCAATCCAACACTGGAATAGAAAAACTTAGAGAGAAAAATATATATATCTTGAATACAATGTATTCACTAAGTGAAAATATTTCAATATGTAAAATAATAGCTATAAAATAGCTGTAAAATAATGCACCTTTTTGCCTTCTGTTAGCAACGTGGTGGAAAAGTGTGTGACGCACGCATCGCGGGCAGAGCGAGCGGTACTGATCGACGAGGTGTGCAGCCTGACGGAAGGGCCCCACAGTGCCTTATACACCATGATGAAGGACCAGTACGCCAACTACGTGGTGCAGAAGATGATCGACGTGGCCGAGCCCACTCAACGCAAGATCGTCATGCACAAGGTATATACTATTACTATATACTGTATACTAGGCTTTATGTAGCTTCACCGGTAGGTCGGTAAATTAGGATATCTTATTAATCTAATTACCGTAATTTTACCACTATAAAGGTGCGCCCTCAATGAATGACACATTTTAATGTTTTTTCCATATATAAGGCGCACCGCATTATAAGGCGCCATGTCTTTTTTGGAGAAATTTTAAGACTTAAGTGTGCCTTATAGTCTTAAAAATACAGTATGTAGAATACATTTGAATTCTGTAACTTACAAATGTAGGAAATTGTCATTTGCCAAGTGATCTTTTCTAAAATCCTTCAATACAATTTCCAGATCCGACCCCACATCTCCACGCTTCGAAAGTACACATACGGCAAACACATCCTAGCCAAGCTGGAGAAATACTACATGAAGAACGGCGTGGACCTGGGCCCTTTGTGCGGACCCCCCAACGGCATCATGTAAACGCCCCCTTACATTTGCCAGTCATTTGGTCGTATATCTTAAAAGAAGGACTCCTTTCCCCACGCATGCCCGACCCAGCCTGCTGAACTTGGGTGTGCGAATCATTTCTTTGATTCATATTTCATTTTTGGCTCCCTAGCAATTTTTCCCTAATTGATTTAATTTAATTTCTCAGCCAAACGTAGACGAGCAAGTACACACACACACACACACACACACACACACACACACACACACACACACACACACACACACACACACATGCGAGCTAACCAGCCTTCAGGTCATTTAGCATGGGAGTTTTCTGGTCTTGCTTCTATAAATATAACATGTATACTTGGTGTAGAATCTTTGCATATACAGTACATATAAATATATATATATAAATATATATATAAAAACTTTGTAGGTTTTTTCTGGTTTTTGATGTTGACTCTGTATCTATAATGTATCCTAGTAGTGACCACGCATACTTCTGACTGTATACTTGTACATTTGTAAACCCTTGTAATGTAAAAGTGCTTTACCACCCTTTTTGGTATGATGAGAAAAATAAGGGGGGGGGGGCTACTTAACCTGTTCATTTCAGTGTATATTCTCACCATCTTGGTTTGTGACATGAGTTGTTGTATATTGTAAATTGTAATATCAAAATTTGCTTCTTTTTTTTTTTCTTCCAAAAAGCCCTTTCTATATCTATTACGGGGTAGTACTTGTACAAAAACAAACATTCGCACCATTGCTTGATTTTTATCTTAACTTAAAGGAAAAAAAATAATCTCCCACTGACTTTCTTTTTTCTTTTAGAGCTTTTTATAGGAAAGTTTCACTTTTGTTGGGAGTGAACTGATTGTACAGAGGACATTCTTTGTTTAGGGTTTTTTTTTTTGTTGCATTTCTTTAGACCTGTAAGTGCTGTATCATACTGTCTATTGTTTTTTTCCCCCTTTTTGGGTGAGAAAAGGCAGCCATTTTTGGGGGTGAAGATAAAAAAAATAAAGCTGCCTTGTGTATATTTACTACTACGAGCACACCCTGTAACCATATGTGTATAGTTAACAGAAACCTGTGTATGCTTACTTGCCTGGGCAACTATTTTTTGTAACTCCTGTTGTAGATTGTCTCTAAACAATTGTGTGATCTTTATTTTGGAACCAAACGAAAGAAAAACAAAAAAAATGTTGAAAATTTAAACTACTGTGTTGGTGTCATTGTTCATTTAATAATGGCTTCTCTTGAATTCATTATTGCAGCATTTTTGTGTGTAAATTGACAGTATCATTGATTATCATCTGATTGAAAGAATAGCCTATTTTATTTTCATAGTCAACTGTTTAGCCTTAATAATAGTCTGTTTTTAGTTGCTTAATAGTATAATTACATTTTCTTTTATTAGACTAAATATTCTTTTTAAAAACTAAATATAGTTTATGCCTTTTTTCATGTTTTCCCTTTGTAATAAAAACATTTTTTTACATTTAATTGCCAAAAAGGGTAAAGAATAATTTAAAAGCATTTTTATGGTTACAGTAATTTAAATGATTTTCTCATTGCCATAAAAACGGTCAATTTTTATTTAATTATGCGATAATATTTTTTTCTGGACTTAGAATGTATTCATTTTTTTTCAAACAATTGTAGGCATAAGTAATCACATGCTTCAGAGGCTGGAAGCTTCCTTTCAAATTAATGCATAATTAGAGCAAATGAAGACAAAACTAACTAGCGTCTTACCACCATATGTTACTGTTATGTTTTATTTTCTCTTATTTACAGGAGGAAAAGACTCAAACTAATTGAGCCATACACAACCCACAAAGTCACAACAGATGCTTAATTAAAGAAATTCTAGTTATTAAAATTCAAATTTCTAATTGGTTTGTTCTGTGAACTGATGCCAGAGGAAAAAAAATAGACAAAATTAATCTACATTGTGTTTACCTCCATTTTTTAAACGTTTTGATGGCCATTAATGCATATTTTATACAAAAGGATACACAAAAATTGTACAACTTCAAAAGAAAAGTACTGTTTTTGTCTCAGAATTATACCGCAAATAAGAAAATCTGTTAAAAAACCACACAACAGGAAAAACGAGTTGGTTCACACGTTTCCTGAAAGATAACACTTATTCCCCTGTGGGGAAAAATGACAGTTAATCAACATTAATGGCAGGAAATGAAAGAAGTGGAAATTGCTTTACGTTAACTGTCATTTTTTTTATTTTTGACGTTGTGCAACATGATGAAAATAAATTTGGAATTCATCTCAGTGTCTCGGAATGACGAGGTGAGTAAAATTAAAATTCTGTGAAAGTGCTATTTTTAAAAAACCTTCCATCGATTCTGTTTGTGTGTGCGATGCACGCGCACCTGCTCGGTTGCTAGGAGATGACGCACATGACGTAGTGGATGGTTCGTTAGACACACCTGATCAGTGCAGCTGGATTTGGCTTGCATTTGTTTGAAATTGAAATTGGACTATTTTTTTAAGTTGGTTAACATTTATAATTTGGAAATCTGTCAATTATTACTTTGTTTTTCTTTTGTTCTAACGTGTTTTTGATTGTTCACTTTTAATTCAAACAATTCAAAACTAAAATGGGAGGGGCTACACTTTCGCCTTCACGTGACTCCGTTGATTGGACGTGATTAGTTGTCGCATCACACCTGACTAGACTACAATGGCAGATGGTTCTTTTACAAAGTAAGAAAACACTTTTTGTTTTTAAATTCCTAAAATGCAATCACACTGTCCACCTCTGATTGAACATATTTAAAAAAAAAAACCCGAGAAAGGTCCCCACATTTCCCCTTCCGCTGCCCGCACTTGCTCGAGCTGCAGGGGGCAATCCTATTCCGCGGAACCCCCTCTCCAACCCCCTCGTCATTCAACCCCTCCTCCCGCTAGACTCCCGGTTCCAGGCGGCGTCTCCATACGGAACATCCTGCCTTCTTAACGGCGAGGGGGGAGGAGACAGAGAGAAAGAGAGCCGGAGGGAGGCCAGGCGAGCCACTAAATCTGTCAGGAGCGAAGGGAGAGGCGAATCGGAACTAAAAATAAAAATAAAAAAAAGAGGGGACGGGGGACCCTTTTCTCCTTCTTTTTTTTTGTCTGGCGTGTGGATTTGCAAGCCCCGGGGACCGCGGCACGCTCTGAAAGTTGGACCCCAGACGGCTTGGACGACCCCCCTCGAAGGAGGCAGCGGCGGCTTCCACCACCGCGACCGAGCATGAGGTTCCTGCCCGGGTTGCTGCTGCTGCTGCTGGCGCTGGCCGCTCACGTCGCCGCGGTAAGTCAAGGAGGCAACCCCCCCCACCTTTCTACCTATCTAACCCCACCATGTTGGATCCTTTGTGTGCACGCGCACGTTGACGTCTACTTAACCAGCTCCGTGGGCGTGCGCATGCGTTGTTAATAAGACACTAGTGATGATATTCATGAGGAAATCCTGAACTCGACCTACATATGAGACCTGTTTGCCCCCATGTAACCCCCCTCCCCCTGTACATGAACGTGCGCGTGTGCTCGTGTGTAATTAGCGAGTAATCTCTAATTGAGTTTGATTATGAGCTCTTTGCGGTTTGTGATGTCTGTGTCACACCGGTCTCGCATCCCGGCGTAAATTCGGGAGATGGGGGTGTGAAGCTGGGGTGGGTGGGTGTTGGGTATCTTTGGTGGGTGGGGCAGTGGTGGGCACGTTGCATTACGCGTGGATGTAGATGAATGATGTCATCGGGACCCCCCACACCTCATCTGCACCCCCCCCCCCCCACCAACGCTATCGAAAAACGGGACCACCGTCACAACACGCCCACGATGGCGAGTTTCTAACCGTGGAAGTGGAAGATGAGGCACCAAAACCAGATGAAGGAATGTAAAAATAGAGCAAATTGTAAGGAATTACTGTCGGTGACGTGATTGCAAACCCCAGAAACGGAGTGGTTTCCTGAAGGAGTTTGACACGAACCCGTTACCGCAACTTGCCCTCTAATTTCTCGTTATTTCGGAATCATTGGTATTCAAATTCCCCCGGCCGGCCACACCTTGAGAGTTTGTGAGATTTTTGCGTTGTAGGCTAAAAAGTAGAATATCAGACTCTTTTAACAACGATTAGATTGGGATCTCAAGTGTGGTGCCGACAGTGCCAGCTAACTTAAACGACTTGTCACAGCTGCTTGTTAAAGTCAAAGCTTTGCTGCTGAACGGATGAAGAAACCGCGTTTATTTATTCACTTTATCGTGGCTAGGAATCATTTAAGGTGCGTCAAAGACTGCGTTTGCATGCACACATGAAATCAGCCCTGATCATTCGGCTTAAAAATAGATCAGGTTTTGAAAGTATTAACTCTTCGACCGCAATAGACGTCCAATCCAGTTTGACTGGGAGACTGGCAGCAATTATTAAAGCCCTATAGTCAAACTGGATTGGCATACTATACATACATTTTAAATACCAGACCGCAAAATATTGTCTTGCGGTTCTCAATTGGCCCCTGGGCCGCATGTTGAAGACCCCCTTTTCCTTTAAAATTCCAGTTTGACTTGAGTTGTGCTTTATTAGTATTATCTCAGTCAGTTCTATAAAAATCCAGCAGACAGAAGAGTAGCTGTCTGTAGTGAATTATCAAGAGGATTTGTATTTTGTGTGTGTGTATGTGTGTTTATGTTTTTTTTTCCAGTGCTAAAATGTTTGACGCGGCAGCTCTTCATCACACACACGTTAGGATTATTACTGGGTCAGTCGGTTAGCATAGCAAAGAGCCTTCTGGCCTGGACTTGAACTAATCTGCCGTCAAGTGTACTAACTGGAGACAGGTTTGGATTTGACTTGGGTGTGTGTGTGCGAGTGTGTGTTTGTGTGTGTGTGTGTGTGTGTGAGAGCGTGAGAGAGAATGATAAATGAGAACGTCGGGTGAGAGGAATTTATGTGGGGGAGTAATATTGACAGATACAGGTGTGTGTGAGAAAATCGGAGGGGTCTAAGCGTCAATGTGGGAGATTTACGCCCCCCCCCGATTAATTGTCAATAATCGCTTGGTGTTATTCATCTATGACTCATATTGCAAGTTACTACTGCAAAATTATTTTAATTTCATCCTTTGAAGTTGGT
Source organism: Stigmatopora nigra (assembly GCF_051989575.1). Classification (NCBI taxonomy): domain Eukaryota; kingdom Metazoa; phylum Chordata; class Actinopteri; order Syngnathiformes; family Syngnathidae; genus Stigmatopora; species Stigmatopora nigra. Next base: position 3,533,587 of record NC_135528.1, on the reverse strand, counting down.
TACATTTGTGTTTGTGTGTTCGCGTGCTAACGTTAGTTTTCTCCCTACTCTTGTGCATATACATCACTGGTGTCAAAGTGGCGGCCTGGGGGCCAAATCTGGCCCGCCGCATCATTTTGTGTGGCCCGGGAAAGTAAATGACGAGTGCCGACTTTCTGTTTTAGGATCAAATTCAAATGAAGATTATAGATGTATATTATATTTCCTGATTTTGTCCCTTTTAAATTAATAATTGTCATTTTAAAGGGTTTTGTTGTTTGTTTACTTTAAGAAATTACAATATACATTTAAATTTGCTGTACTTATGAACAATCCAACTTACAAAACAACTTTTTTTACAATACCTTTTGTAAGTAGAGGTACCACTATCATCAATGACCTTTATTTCCATGTGAAAAATACAGATTATAAGGGAATATGAATGTTTATTATGGGGGAGGGGGTCGTGACAGAGACACAGTGTACGCATGTGATTGTATTTTTGGCTACTTCCTGTTATCTTGACTTTGTGATATCATGTCCGGGCGGCTGTGTTTTACCCGATTTTCCCACAGACATCTGTTGGCTACCAAGGATAGCTTCCATTCGTGCATATCTGAGTTCTGAGCCCCGATTGTCCATCTGTCGGTTGCGTGGGAAAAAAAAACTCGCAATTCTCCCGATGCCAACAAAACTTGTCCTGGCCGGTTCCTCCGAGGCGTCGCGTTCCCTAGGCCGATCACGACGACCCCCCCCCCCCCCCCTCCAACCCCTCGCGACCCCCTCCTCCCCTGAGTTGGCAGACAAAGCCGCTTCAGAAAGCGAGAAAGATCTCGAGCAGCTTGAGATGGAGGCCGAGTGTGGAATGTCGGTCGGTCGGTCGGTCGGGAGGCAATTTGATGCAGGAAGCAGGCGGGGTGGGGGGGACAAAGTGCCAGGTATAAAAGACCCCCTGGGGGAGGGGCTCCTAAGGTATTTCAGGTGTCCCTGTGAAGGCACAGGGTGGGCGTGAGGGCGGTCAGCTTCCCGTCGAGAGAGGAAATGAAAGAGATCATAGTTCATATCCGGGCATGTTGACAGCCTGAGGTCAGTGACGGTGAAGAAAGACAGCTTTCAGACCCCCCCGCCATCGTCATTGCCCCCCGAGCCCTCTTCAGAATTATAAACAAACACGTCATTTTTGTCTCATGAGACTTTTTTGTTCTCACAGGGAAATTCCCAGTTATTATCAAAGCATTTGTGGTAAGGGATTGTGTTTTTGGAGTAATTTGGTCTAAAAAAAGACCCTACAGGGGAAAGGAGGGGGTAAGTCTGGAATCACTTGAGCTAAAAGGTCATTTGGGGTCAAGGCTAACACGAGAAGCTTGTCAGTTCTTGATGAAGATGAAAAAAGGCCCTCAGAATTTGACTTTTTTCAAGCTAAAAATGCTAAGTGTTATGATCACCAATTCAGATTGATTGGCGACCAATCTAGGGGCGGAGTCTGACTCGATGTCCTGATTTGTTACTCATTTTTTGGTATATGACGCGGCAAATTTTGGGGTAGTCGGTCATAAGATTGGATTAGTTTTTTTTAAGGAACTAATTATAGTAAAATAGCATTGAGTACATTTTTTACATCGGAGGAGTTCACTTTAAAAGAGAAATTATGAGATTAATTATTTTTACTGGGAAAAATATGGCAAAATATGAAAAGAAATGAGTATATGGGCATGTCTAGTCGAGTTATGGGATAGTTATGTGATCATCTTTTGTATTAAAAAAAGCCTAACGGGAAAAAAATATACAAAATGGTGAGGCCAGGCTCTTAATTAGCATTTTTTTGGAGTAAATTCAACACTCAGTCTTAAAGTGTCTTCTGTAATATAAAAATGACAACTTAAACGCACAATTTTTTATAACAATAGTCAATATTCTTGTCATTTTCTGATTTTTGAACTTCAGTTAATTTCATAACCCACTTAAACCAGTTAGAGTGACGCCCATTTTATATTAACACAATGTTTATTGTGACACACCTGCGAGCGTTAGGAATGTTTTTGTGGAGACACCCCCCCCCCAAAAAAAAAAAAACAAGCCACTTCTCGCCGCAAACCCGCACAGACACGTTTGTGTCGCCACACATCAAAGCCCGTCATTATGATATTATATTTCACACAAACACTCGATGATGGCGTGCCATTCTTAAAAAACTCGCAGTGACTCAAACAGGGGAGACGCTAAAACCCCAAAGGTAGTGTTTTTTTTTTCCGTTTACTCGCGTTGGAGAATACCGCTTGTTCAGATACTAAACACATACACACACACACTCGTCTCTACTGCAGTAATTGGGAAGCCCAACACACACACACACACACATTCAGACACACACATATTCTCCAGAGACGGGGCGAGATGAAAATGGAGGCGGTGGAAGGAAAGAGGAGGAGTGGAAAAAGGCAGAGAGAGGAAGATAATGAGGGGTGTGGAGAGAAGGATGGATGGAAAAGGGCCTAGGTTCATGGCAGCCGTGGAGCACACCCGCAAAAATGCAGCTGGATTCATGACCAGGGGCCGGCCAAAAAGGATGGGAGCGCTACCTGCCCTCCGTCGCCATGACGACCACCTCTGTCAGGCCATGGCAGTTTTGGGGTGGACACTAAAACCGTCAGATACGAGTTTAATGCGTTCCAGGACTGAGCTCGTATGTCAATTTACCTGTCTCTCTCTCTTTGAAACGTTTCATCCTCACTAGGGTCCCAGAGGGTGCTGGAGCCTATTTCAGCCTGAATTGGTGGCTAGCCAATCGATACTATTCATGCTTACAGTCATAATTTAGATCAAGGCTGTCAGACTGGTGTTGGTTCGCAGTCTATTTTAACGTCAACTTGAATTCACGTTTAAGATATAATATTTAGATTATTTTTTTAATAAATGGATTAAAAGAACTGGATTAAAAGCCCTAAATATTCTGTTTTTTATAGATAGAAAACAATGTTTATTTGAGCTTTTTAAAATATTTTTTTAGATTTTACAAAATGATTTTTGAACTAAAAACACCAAAAAAATGATTAAAAAAATTACAATAATTGATTTAAAAGGGAGAAAATCAAGAAATGTAATATACACTATACTCTTCATTTTAATTTGATCCTTTCTTCTCTCCAAGATAGGATGAAAATGTGCTCGGAATTTTCCTCTTATCTCAAATTTCTCATATGTTGGGACACTTGTGCGTCAGCTCAGAAAATAAATCCTGTTTCCATCCCTCCGCGGCGGTTTTCCCCACTCCGTCATTGGTTTAATGAAGGGGTCAGGATCTGGGAGGTCACGGGGGGCCAGGTCCGGCGGGACCGCCGTTTTCCGACTGGACTCCAGACAATAATTGCAAAGGGTCGTGGTGTTCATTGTTTGTTTGTTGGCGGCGGGTGGCTGAGGAGTATCCTGTTACGTTTTGGCGTGCATCCGGATTAGAGCTTGGACTCTAAATAGAAAAGTCCAGACACGGAGGACAGGCGGATGTAGGAATTGGACACGGATACTCTTTGAGGTGGTGCTTAGTGTTTTTTTTTTTTTTTGTAGAATTGATCCCACTTGTGACACAAAATGCCTGATTTGCTAATAGTAAAACATTCACAACATTGAGATGACAAGTTTGTTTCCAACCAAAAGACAATTGTTGCGCTATTAAAAAAAATGTATTTTGAAAAATGGGTGTTTAGAAGATAAAAGCCTTTTCTGTCCACCGTTAAAAAAAAATTAACTCTTTACGTTGCACGGTTTGGACAAACATAGCGAGAGAAGCTTAACATACACACACACATAAATGACGCATTGTAAGGATTATAATGTATATACAAAAAGTCCTCTTTTTATTTCATTTTAAAAGCAATGAGTGGTTAATAAATGGGGACTGTGGGGGTGCTAGAGCATATCCCAGCTAGCTACAAGCTGAATGGGTTTTAAATTTGCAATATAAACTAAAAACTAATTCATAAATATAAATACAATTCTTCAAAAGTCAAATTATTTAGTTTAATTTCAAAAAGTACATTTCAAATAGAAAACATTCTATTAATATATACTAATATGTAGAAAACAAACTTATTGCTATATCTTAACATTTTTATAAGGATTAAATTAACAAACTGGAACTCTTAACTGAATTTTTTAATAAAAAGCTAAACAAAAGGAGAAATTTGCAAATAGCTTTTTATGCTTTAAAGCACAATTTTTATTATTCATAATCCAACTTGACTCAGCATATTTGAGGTCCAATGCACTTTTATGGGTAATTTCCAAGCTGACAGTTAAATAACTGACTCAAATAACCATTTTTGTATGATCCAATTAGTCACCCAATCATAAAAAAAAACTGCAGATTAACAACCCAAATAATCATTTTCGGCAGCCCTGGTTGTTCCCTGGCGTTTATCTCGGAATAAATTCCCATTCCTTATACCCAGCACTTGATTTAATTTCCCCATTGCACTCAATGTAAAATGCCATAATGACATATAAGTGAATTTTAAAGACTTGTTGCTAAGACGCCCGCCCCAGTGCGTGTTTACCCGCGTTGTTTGTGCGTTCCTTCGGGTCACCAGGTTACGGGATGGAAACAGGAAGTGAAGCGTACTTCCTCACTGGGTACTTTTATTCCAGATGTGTGCGTGTTTGTTTGCCAAATGTGCAGGAAATGCGGCGATGCCTGTGTGTGTGTGTGTGGATGTGTGTGGGTGGGTGTATTTGTGTGTGTGTGTATGTGTCTGCGTGTGTTTGAATTATTCAGCAGACGGAGGAGCGAACCAGGTCACGAGCTCATTGCAAAAACGGCCATCTTTCCCTTTCCACGCGTCCACTTATTCATCCAGCTTTCTTCCAGCACCCTCTTCTATTCCGCTGTTATGTATTTATCCATCCGTTATTTTCCCCCCATAAAAAACACCAAATATCCGCTCCCATCACTGTCACTTAGCCATCCCATAATTATCCAGCATTGTATTATTGACATTCTTGGATTTACCAGATTTTTTTATAGGAATATTTTATCTAAATATTTTAGTTTGAAATATATGAAATCAGCGGAAATGACTTCACTGTTTTTTCTTAAAAAAGAAAATCCAAAAGTTAATTAGAATATTTACTTATATATTAATATAATAATATTAAATATATTATTTAAATGAAAACAACAAAGAAAATCATGTTTTACCTTTTCCGTTTTTGATTCAAAATCACAAAAAAACGTATTTTGAAAGTTGAATAAAACTGAAAAAATACATTGAATTACTTTCTTTAGTTTTTTTTTCTTGAAAAGAAATACTATTTTCTGATAAAAATAGAGCAGAAAATATTCATTTTCAATATATATTTACTTATTTTTGAATCAAAAATAGTTTCAGTATTTTTACTTCAAAACCTATTTTAAAAGATAAATAAAGCATAACATAGTGTATTTAGTTTTTTATATTGTTGACATTTTTCTTCAATTAGAAAAAGAATATAGACATTTTATTTTACTTGAGAAAAATTGAACTCCACTTTAATTTCGCACTGCCAACCGCTCTACATTCCTACAGATTGGACGTCTATCTCTCGAATGAACGGTCGCCGCCCTCGCCCACATCCTCCTTCCCATTCCCCGCCCACCCATTGATGCCGCCCGCCGCCTTCCACCCGTTCATCCATGCGCGTTCGACCCCTGCGGCGCTATTTTCCCTAAACAGGAAGACGGCGAGCTTCCCCCATGTTACTCACGTCTACCCCATTATCGTCCGGCCACGAGGGACGAGCATTGATCCAATTAAACGCAGACATTGACACGGCGGCCGCCTTCGGTACTCGGCGGCGGCGGCGAGCACGCGGCGTCTCGCTTTCGACCTTTGAACTCTCCTACTTGAAAGGCCTTTTCAAAGGCATCTGCAGGGCGAGCGAGTTAATGAGCTGCCAGAGTGGGCTCTTTTGACAAGTTTTGCCGGGTTTTCTCGCCGCGTTGCGTCTTTCCCAGAAGCCCCTCCACCTGGCTGGCGGCAGGTGGTTCATTTCCATAATGGTTCATTCTAACAATTGTGGATTACAGCTCAAATCGGGCCTTAAAATTCCAGCCCGACCCAACAAGACCATTTAAGAACTCTACCCGATACAGTCGTACCTCTACTTACAAAATTAACTGTCCTTTTTCATAACATGAACATTTTGTAAGTAGAGGTGTACTTTATGTGTAAATTCTCCAATTCGTTGCACGGTCCACTACCAACTCAACCCTTTAAAATTGGTCCAAGTGTGCCAATTTTGTATGAAAGATGTGAGGAAACACACAAAAATGGAAGAAAAATATAATGAGATTATTTATTATTTTCTTATAGCATATGAAAATGTGCCTTGCTATGTGGAAATATCTCCCTCCACATCTGTTATAGTTTTTAATACTGAAAGCCGTCCATTTTGTAGTACATTTTAGACTTTTACGTGTCCTCTGTCTGTGAATTTTTTTGCATTTGTGCAGTTTTTAATTGCTTAATAAGGGGAATTCTAAATAAAATAATGGATAAGAAAATATATTTATATTTTGGTGGATTTCATAACTTTTTTCCATATCTCAAGTCACTCATTTGCATATAAAAAATTCATAACCTGAAACTTTCATACTATTAGAGGTATTTGTAAGTAGAGGTATGACTGTAGTATATGTATGTGTAAATATTCAGTGCCTGAGATTGAGTGCAAGAGTGAATGTCCAATGGGATTTTGTTTTCTTTTTTTAATCTATTTTTTGGGAAAATGTATGTGTCTTGACAGGTGTTTTTGTGTGTAACCACGAGTGCAAGCAAAAAAAAAATATGTGAGAGCTGTTTTATCAGCAATTTTAGCTGCGGCCATTCACAAAATGACATTTTGAAGGATGGCAGCTGGCAGTTTATTCATAAATAATTGCAATTAGCACAGAGCGCCAAGTAATGAGGATCATTAACCAATAGCAATTGTTGCCGGGCGATTATCTGCATTGGTTGTCTTAATTACCGCGTCGTCACGGATGGTTTGAGGACGCTAAACGGCTCGTCTCATGCAAGCCCAATGTTAGCTTGGTAAAATACAATAAGATAGCTCCGCCCACGATGCGTAGCCTTGTACGTACGTCGCGACAAAATCTCACAAGATGTTTTGGAAGTCAAGGAGTCTTGGGTGATGGATCCGGTTGCTCGGTTTCCAGCTGAAGCGATTAGCCGTCATGGCGGTGGCGGCGGCGGCTCAAGGTGCGAGCCGGCCGATTAGATCCGCGGCGGAGATGGATTTGAAGAGAATGAAAGAGGATTGAGGTCAAACGCAATTGTGGAGTCGGGCCACTTGAGAGGAAGAGGAGGAAGTTGGGCACGCCATGAACAAGACAAAAAATGGCGTGCTTCGTCATCTTCCTGTTTGTCCTCATCATCTTCTTTGTATTCCATTTTTTTCTTCCCTGGTTGGTTTCTTCTGTCTCTTTGTTATGCTGTCATGGCGCCATGGTGTTATGATGTTTAGTTTTTGTCCTTTTATGCGCATATAAGCCGTAAACTCAATTCAGTCCATTTTTTGTCCAAAAAATGAGGCCTTTTTGATTGTTTTTTTTTATGTCGCCGGGTAGAAAACAGGATTTGTTGGCCTGTGGGAGGCTCATCAGCCAATAGGAACCAGCCCAGGGACCATAGCGAGGTCATCTGCTCTTTATTATGCCCCGGAGGAGCAATTTGTTTACCACCTGTGTTGTTATGGGATGGATTCCCCCACCCCCTAATCACGCACATACCTCCACACATGGTAGATTTAAAGAGTTGATTGGATTTGGCCACTTTTCCCCCGTGAACTTGTTTTTCTTTGTCGTTGGCGTCTTTTTGACCTTTGCTCTTTATATCCATCTTGTCTTTTCTTTTTGTCCTTGTCTTTTTGTTGTTTGTTTTCTTTTGTTCTTTTAGCATGTCCTCACCTTTTTGTCCTCACTGTTTTTCTCCTTCAAGTTTCTCGTGTTTGTCCTTGCGTTTTTATTTTCTGTCCTTTTCTTATGTTCAATTTCTTTGTTTGTCTTCTTTATCTTCATCTTTTGTTTTCATCATTCTTTATCGTCTTTTTTTCCTTCCACATCCTCTTTATCATTTTCCCGATGTTTTGTTTCTTCTTCATCCTTTGTTTCCTCTTGTCATCTTCGTTTTTATCTTCATCTTATCATTGTTGTGCCTTTTTTTGTCTTTTTAATACCTTGTCCTATGTTTTTTTCCATTTAGTTTTTCTTTCTTTCCTACTTTATTCTTCTCCATTTTCATTTTCTTTCATTTTTTCTTAATCACATCTTCTTTATCTTCATCTTCTTGACATTTCTTCCATTTCCCTTCTTTCCATCTTTGTCTCCATCCTTCCTTTCTTCTTAATATTTCTTCCAGTCTTCCCCTAAATCTTTGTTACTCTATTTTTCTTGGTAATTTACCATCTTTGTCCTTGTGTCTCTCACCTTCATACCCCCCCCCCCCCCCCCCCCCTCCACCCCCCTCCATCTTTCCTTCCTTCCCACACTTTTCCCCATTCTGGTCTCCCCCAACTCCTCACATGACAGTTATCGGCCTAATTACTCAATCTGTAATTACACCACCAGCGCCACAAGCACCCTCTGCCTCTTGTGACTCACACACCTCCTTCGCATTTTCGATTTTTAAAGCTCTACGGCGAAAGCATCGATTACCCTCCTCCTCCTCGACAGTGCCTCCGGCATCCCCCATCCTCCCCCCTCTTTCGCACAAAGGGTCCGCAGGGGGGGAGCGGACACATTTCTAAACCCCCTTTGAAAAGTTCCTTGGAAACGGCAGAAAAGTTGAGGCCACGCCTTCCCGCAGGTCCTGGCCTGAATGGCATGGTTGAGTCAACTTGCCTCTTAAATCTGCATTTAGCTTTGTCGTTGACCTACAAGCTAAACGTGGCGCTAACTGCAGCATTTTTTACACAATCGCACGTCAATACACACTCGCACTACCCACACTCGTAAGCGCAAAATTGTGCATTATTCAGCGGGGGGGCGCCGTTCGTGTCGCAAAGCATTTCTGGCTATGTCTCGGATGCTAACTGGCTAGCTCAATTTTCCATGTTAACGTATTTTCTCGCATATAAGCTGTATTTTTTTAACAAAAAAAATATGACTGAATCAAGGATGCGGCTTATATGCGCAAAAGTTACAGCACAGCTATACTTTTTTTCACCAGTAGATGTTGATAAAATTAACATTTACTATTTCATGGTTATTTTCAGTTTTGCAGTAAGAAAACAACCATTACTGGATGAATTACCAACTTATGATATTCACCCTAATAAAGTGCTTTTGATTCATACAGTATCTCAAAAATAAATAATTAAATACATGATTTTTCTTAAGATTAGCAATACATTTGTACTTCTTATTAAAACCATAAATATGGAGGTGAAAATTATCAATCACGGGGTGCATATATGTGAGAAATTGTTAAATTCAGCAATTTTTAAGGACAATTTTAAGGGTGCGACTTATACGTAGGGGCGGCTTATATGTGAGAATGTGTGGTAAATGGCTGTTATTTGCGCATTTTCCCTCAGAATGTGTAGATGGCTATTAAATAGATCTAGACACAAATAGTGGCTTCCATTTAGCCGACGTCGCTAACGCACGCGGAGCTGCATGTTTCATAAGGTCATGCATAATGGAAGACAATTCCATGCAGGGAGACCTAGTGTGTGTGTGTGTGTGTGTGTGTGCGTGTGTGTGTGTGTGTGTGTGCACACGTGTCTTCCCCGTCAGGACACCAAATGAGTTGGGAAGATTTGAATGGTCCTCATGGTGTTAATGTACCGGAAGCGCTGTATTTTTTTGCTGGTCTTACTGGAGTATGAATCGAGTCTCCTCAATTGCCTCCAAGTAGGAGAACAGTTGTCGGATCTATTTTTGACATCTTTATAGGTCCTATGTTCGGAAATCAAGGGTTTGCGAATTACGTTTTTTGTCTGAGGCACTTGAACGCATCATTTTTAGTGCATGACAGGTAAATTCGGATTTAATTATGGAACTTCGGAGCATGTCTGAAAGGGGCTTAAGTCACTTTGGAGTTCAAGTTCTACTAATTTCAAAATGATTTTAGATGCACTTGTTTTTTGGATAATTTGGTTTCTATGTAATACATATTTTTTTCTGATAACTGGATCTTAGGCGAGTTTTTAGCGCATTGGCTTCACAGTTCTGGGGTTCAATTCCAGTTGGGTCCTCACTGTGTTTGCATATTCTCCCCGGGCTTGCGTGGGTTTTCCCTTGGGAAATTTCATTTTCACAGTCGCAAGAGGGTGAGAATACAGACACAGCAAAATACATTTTAGAAGTAAATAAATAGGTAACAAATAAGTAAATATATTATTAAATAAAAATAAATATGTAAATACATTAATATATATCTATATAAATAAATAAATAACATATAAATAAAATTAATAAATAAGAGAATAAAAAGTATAAATGAAAAAATAAAACTAAATCAAAACTACCTGGTGTCAGATGTCAGTGTGGGTAAAAAAAATGCAATTGGTTATAAATCACAGGCCCAAAAAAATCATTAAAAAGCTCCGTAAAATACGGTACAGCAAGAGAATCTGGGGAGATTTCAGTGGGAGGTTTTAGTGGAGCTGTAATGTCCTCCTCGCAAATGATGACACTTTGTGCTCTTAATCCCGTTGGATTGACAGATTAGTGTAACATCTGGATGCTAGGCTCAAGTAGCCGTCTCTGCACGATGCCCTACTATTACACCAGCACTTTTTGATCTCAGATTTATTGGAGGTGATCGTCTCGGGGCTCCACCACATTACGCCTGTGAGCCAACCGATGTGTGACGAAACAGTCAGGTGACCAACCGACCGCGTCCACGGCTTCATCATACCGCCGTTTGCGCTAACACGCTAACGTCCTTCAGGGATGAACAGTTGATTGCAACCCGTGCCGTAAAAATTGACATTGCACGGGCGAAGGACAGAGAAACCGGGTTGTCACCACGGCAGCCACGTTTTGAGAATCGCATGGCGGCGGCTATATTTGGCGAGATTGCTCGGAAATAACCAATTTCTGGACATGGGCTATCTCATTTCTGGTTGGGAGTTTTGAAAAGCAGATCAAAGCTGCCACGAAGATGAGGACCAAGAGCCCAAGCGGGTTTTCAATTTGAATGTTTGCAAGTTAAACGAGTCGCTCCTTGAAGTCATCATCGGCGTCAACCACTTAACGGGAATTTTAATTAACTGCCGGAAGATAAGAAGTTTCAGTAAAGTTGACGTGTCGGAAGTTAAAGGATGATAATGATAATGATTAAAGGATGATGTCATTTTAGAGGTGACTTTGTATCTTATCCTAATAACGCCCACGCACACACGTGGGGAATTCGTATACGGCTCGACCTTTGCTGATGGAAACTTTAATAGCGTCACCACCGAGTGGAATTTCTCGTCTAATTCGGGCGCATAGTGGCCCTTCATCAAAAGCAAACACCTATGGAAAAAACTTGCATGCAAATGCTCGACGGGTTACATTTTGGGCTGGGCGCAAATGCTAACTGGCTTAATTGGAAAGAATTTAAACATTAGATTAGATAACTTTATTCATCCCGTATTTGGGAAATTTCATTGTCACAGTAGCAAGAGGGTGAGAATACAGACACAGCAAAAGACATTTTAGACATCAATACAAAGGTAATACATAAATAAACAAATAAACAACAAAATAAATACATGCGTATATAAATCAATTAATATATAAATATATATAAAAAATAAATGACTAAATGAATACATAAATAAAAAAATCATTAATAAATGTATAAATAAATATGTTGCTGAAATATATATTTATACATATACGTACATATATATAAATATACATATACGTACATATATATAAATATACATATACGTACATATAAATAAATATACATATGCGTACATATATATAAATATACATACAAATATATAAATATACATATACATCCATATATATAACTATACATATAAAAACATATATATAAATATACATTTACATACATATATATAAATATACATATACATACATATATATAAATATACATATACATACATATATATAAATATACAGATGAATAAATATGTATAAATATACATACACAAATGCACATGTATACATACACATAGATCTTAATGAATATGAATTTAAAAACTGAAGTATTTTTCTTTGTGTGCCCTTTTTCACTACTCTGCCAATTCCAATTGTACATCATTTAGGTACCCGCTTTAGCGGAACGTAGCCTAGTTTGATTGACGGGAAAACGTTGCGCGGCTGATTTTCTGGCTACCGCACACAAGCTTGTTTAGGAAGACTGGAGCGTGGAGCGTCGAAAACAAACACGCAACACATTAGTCTCAAGCACTAACACTTCCTCCCCTTTTAGTGGCAGATATATCTGAACATATTTTTCCCCTCATTCACCGCACTCAGGACCTTCGGATTTCACATTTTTCAAAGTGCTAATGAGCGTAAAACTGCACAGCGGGTTCTTGATTTCAAACTCACACCCGTGACCCCCTGCTGCCAAAAACTCCAAGTTATCCTTACATTTTCTTCATGGGTAACTGCGTAGAGTTTGGATAGTGAATATAAATATTGAGGGGCTTATACAGTGTGCAGTTTAATTGCAAACTTTTGGTATTCTTTCAGTGTCAGGAATAACTTAACTTGGAATAACTTGGGGGACATGCTATTTTGTAATTAGTGGTTGTTGGTTGATGTGCATTTAGTGCATGGGTGTTATTGTTGTATTGGTTTTCTTGTATGGGTCAAAAGTGAATTGAATTTAATCCAATGCCATGCATGTTTTTGGAATGTGGGAGAAAACCGTAGTACCCGGAGAAAAACCATGCAAACTCTACACAAGTGGACCGACCTGGATTTGGACCCAGGTCCCCCACTGTGAGGCCAACGCGCTAAGTACTTAGTCGCAGGGCCGCATTTGTGATATTTATGTATGTGCTTTATCTATTAATCCTTATAAAACGTGATTAATGGTTCAGTGTGTGTGTGTGTGTGTGTGTGTGTATGTTTAGATTCTCTCGCTACATTTGTCCAAACCATGGAATGTCGAGAGTTGAATTTTTTTATGGTGGTCAGAAACAGCTATCAGATCCTAATAGAATTTCTTCACCTAATTTTTTAAACACCCATTTGTCAAGAGAATTCTTTTTAATAGCGCAATAATTCTATTTTTTTTTGGTTTAAATAATATAAAACAACATTAGAGGGTATTTGATGAAAATACTTATTTTAATCCAGTTTATTTCGCACCAAAACTTTCCCTAAGAACGTCACAAAAGTTATTCACCCAAACATTTCAAAATAATGGCAGACTATATTTCCCTTGTGCTTATCATGGCGCTAAAATATGAGCAGACCTGCCATAAATACCATCGCTAGTGTGTATTTGCGAGTCATACCGTGAGCCTATCTGTGCTAATCTGCGATGAAGGTGGCAGGTGTCTTAACCAGGCCATCACCTGCTAACCTACTCACACACATACCCACACACACTTTAACTCCCTCACACTCTATCCCTTCAATGGAAGTGTGCGAGGACACAAGCTGGCCGCCGTCCAGACCACCGCGCCGGTTAGCGAGCGGTGAGACGAAGCGTAAAAAAGCCAAAGATGGAGGCAGAGCGGAGGTCACCGCCGATTGGCTCTGGGATTTATTGCGAGAAAAAAAATAAGGAAAATGGGTGCCCTACCGGCAATAAACAGGCGGCATGGATTTTCTCGAGAGGGTTTGCTAGCTCGACGCTAGTCTGGCGGTTCTGTGCGTTTGGTGCAGAAAAGCCGACTCAGCAGTCGGCGTGAATCAGCAATCTCTTTATGAGGCGTGGGCAGGCGTGTTAGAAATTTTGCCACCTCAACTCCACGTGAACTTTTCATTACCTGCTTTAGGGTCGTCGTAATTCTTCGTTATTATTCTCAGGTCAAATAAACTATGGCAAACTGAGGGATTTCCCATCGTGTGGAAAGATTTGCTGCTCCATGCACCAAAGTTGACTGGAGACTTGTTAAAAGTCAGAAGTTTTTTTTTTTTTTTTCTCAAGAACCCGAACTTTAAAAGAGCCTTTGTCGTTGATTTTTTTTTAGATTGATTTAAAAGTCTAAAAAGTAACAAAATATCCCAAAGTTAGATAGAATATTGCCAAAATAGACCAAATATTTTACGCGATATCTGAAGATTTCTATTTTTTTAAGTGTGTCTGCATCGTAATCCAAGTTTATTTAAATTTGTTTATGTTATGTTACGAGTGCGTTGCCGTGCAAAAAGTCCTCCCGCCTTCTCCCCTCCACAAAATCCATCTAATTTTAGTACTATTAAACACATTTTAGTACTATTAAACAACTACTTGTTTGTTACTTTGTTAATAAATGGTGAATTAGAACATAAAATAATCTACCAATCTAATATCCTGTTTTTGGTGTTTTTTCTAAAAGAAATCTGTCAAGTTGGCATCAAAATTTGGCCACTCGCCATTAAACCCATACTATAACACACATTTTCCCATTATTTATTATCCTTACAAACATGAAAATGTTCATTAAGCCGAGTGTATCTCTTCACTCTCCAACACGGACTGAATGACAATAAACCCTTTCACCTTGATTATCACCCCAGATGTCATTCATATTTGGGTATAAATGCCCAGGCACTCCCGCTTAAACGCCACCGAGTATTCCCTTCTCAATGGCATGCATGTGACCTCAGCGTCCTTAATTGCATTTGTCCCCACCCTGGACTGCCCCCCCCCCCCCACCGTCCGTGCGCCTGCATTTTAAGTGTCGCAGATGGCGTCGCTATGCTAACGTAGCCCCCGCCGTTAGCGATATGAGGCGGAGAAGTCTCAGATAACATCTCCCACATTAAAAAGGACAATTAACGATTTCTTTGTAGTCGCCCAATTGTGTGTGTGGGTGTGTGTGGGTGTGTTAGTGTAGCTTTTGTGCAAGTGAGAGCCTCTCAGGTTACCGAAAAAATCTATCTGAAGTCACTCGCAAGAAAACCAAGCTCGATTTTTAACAACAACAACAACAAATAGGATCTTTTAGTTTTGATGCTATTCTGTTGTATGCTATTTTTTTTGTGGTGTAACATAGGCAATTTTGGCATATTGTTTTCTGCACTCACAAATTAAATGGCCTTGTCACACAATGTAAAATGAGACGTCATGCGGTGGTGTCGGAGTTGTGCCGCTCTAGATCGCAATGTCAACGCCTCAGAGGACGCACCTGTGCTGGATAAACACTCCAAGCTTGAACAAAAGTTATTTTGGGTTTTTTTTTTTTGGAGCGGGTTTGCATGCGACATAGATAGGATTGTAACAATGTTTTACGTTATTTTACATCGGGTTGAGCTTGGTCAGGTTGAATGTCTTAATTTGTGGAATGGGAGGGGTGTTCTAGTGGGTGTGGCAGATTTGAGTAAGGTGATTGGTGGAATTGTTGATTGGGCGAATGATGAAATGCAAATGATGATACTGAAATTTGCCCTTCGACCTCATTACCGTAAAATGGTAATCCCAAATTTTCATAAGTAATCCCTTACTTAATTCTTGAGTTATCACAAAATAATTTTTCTGACCTTTGACCTCATTCCCCCAAAATGTAATCACCTTTTTCCCCATTTATGCCACATTTTCATAAGTAATCCCTTTCTCCATTCTTGAGTTATCACAAAATGAATTGCCTGACCTTTGACCTCATTACCCCAAAATGTAAACATGTCCCCTGCTTCATATTACAAACTAATACAGCACAAAAAAATCCCTTTATTTATTTTCGAGTTATCCCAAAATTCCCTTTCTGACCTCTTTGACCTCCACAAAGTGCATTTTTTCCCAGTAAAGAAAACAAAACACCAAACTGGAGAGCAAAGAGCCACTGCACCCGTGCACACCGCCATCTTGGCTCAAGCCCATTTCATATTATAAATACATTCATTTAATTTTCCCAAAAATCTTTTTATTCATTCTTGACTCAACTTCTACATAATCTTACATACAAAATCAACCATCTAAGTCCCCAAATGTTAACATCAAGGCCTACATGACCCCAAAACACAACATCCACATGCATGGATACCTCTTTTCTAAATTCCCCCCAATACTCCCTTGCCCTACAAAGTGTTAACAACTCGGGGTACAGAAAACTGGCTCCGCCTCTTGGCCGTGGCACGTCTTCACACGCTGCCAGGACGCAATCTGGCCGGGTTATGGTCCTTTTTTTTTCACGAGTGGTGCTCATGAAATCGAGGGCAGCCACCATCAACGCCCCCCCACCCCCTTCTCTGGGTTTCATCGGTGCAGTGGCGTCTCGTTGCGGTCGGTTAGCTATGCGGCGTGGGGCTGTTTATAGCTCACACCGAACTCTGCGCTGGTTGGTCGCACTCACAGTGGATAAAAAAAACACACACACACACATGTAGACACACACTGACCACAATGCAAACCTATCATTATATCCCACTGCAATACACACTGTAATTAGATGCAGTGACGCATCGCTCTCTGAATTGACACCACAATATCAGCTCATAAATTGAACACATGGGTGTGATGACATCGTGCTTTTAATCGCGTATGTGTGGGTGAAAGGGGGGGGCGGGTTGGAGGGTTTTGAGAGTACCGTTGGGGGCGCACATCCTCTTAAACACAGTCTGCATCCAACTCTGAAAATAGACAGGGGAGACTCTCAGCCGCCGTATGGCCTGGATTTAGACGTGTGTGTGTGTAAATGTGTATTCAGAAAAGAGGGGGGCGTCCTGGGGGTGACTTCTGGACCCCCCTTGAGAGGTCTGTTAGTGGGGGAGGGGTGAAGTGGTGTTTATTTAAGCTTGCTGTTTTTTTTAAAACCACGCTGAGTCCTGATAAGGAAGATGAAAAGAAAGTGGGATGTGTTTGGGGATGCTTAGTTTGGTGGCAGAAAAGCGGGTGTCAAGCTCATGTTTAAGTTGTTTTCATGTTATGTGTGGTTCTGTATGGCTGTGTTAGTGTGCGGGTTTGAGTGGTTGTCCCAGTCTTGCGACCCCCCTCTCCTAAAAAGATGGGATTGTGGGTGAAAGGCAAAGGTTGCCCCTAGCAACGGCCTTGGTTGTGAAATCCTTGGGTGGCGTATACACAATGTTAGTACTTGTTTTTTAAGTGGTTTCCCTTATATATATTACATCGGCAAAATATGAATAGATTATATGGTTGGGGTCACAATGGAGATAGTATAATGTTAACATGAAAAGTTATGTTGTTAACTTTTTTATTGGGGATTTTGCCATAATAGAAATCCATTTGAATTGAATGGATAAAAGATTAAGCACAATTTTAGGCTAATTTGGGGGATTTGATCAGACATTTTAAGTCAATTCTTACAATCATGTTCAGTAGAAACTGTAAAACTACATAATTATACATACATTAAAAAAAAATATATATAAATGTAATTATTTGTTCCCCTCATATTCCTTTATCACTGCTAATCTTAATGCTAATACAGAATTTCTAACTAGGTCTACAATGTCTTCTGTGTCTGTCTTACTACTTCAATCTAGGAAATGTCCCAAGTACGGGATAAAATAAAATTCTAATCTAATAGATTAGCATCACATAACGGCATTTAACTCTTAAAACAATTAATATTTGCAACATCCAAAATCAACTTTAGTGGCAAAAAGTCATATAATTCAATGAATATACTATTCCAACACACAAATACTACAATACCTATTTACCAATCTGAAACTACTTTATTATTTTAATTTCCATGTTACAATTACATTTGTTGGGACTAAACTGAGTATCAAGGACGGTTCCATTTGATGGTCAAAATCTGGATGATGTCTCCAGTTCCACACCCACTTGAAGTACTATAAGAGTACTTCTCCTCAACAAGGTGGGCCCGCCCCTTTTCAGACCGTCTACGACGGCGAGACGTGATGGAGTACCGAAAGGTGCTCAGGTTTCAAACTTCCATTATGACTTTATTGGCTTTTAAAGGCTTCGGGTTTCCTGCGTCTGGAACCGTTGGCCGGGGAGGAGCTTCTCCTCCATTTTCATTTTTTTGCGCAATTAGCATCACACAAGTTAGTCGGTCGGGCCCACCACCAACCCCCACAGGAAAAGATTTAGATTTGCCGGCGAGATTAAAAAAAAAAAAGTGGGCTTTGGTCACATGCAATTGCGTTTTCCAGCACCCCCAGCAAAACGCAAAGCTTGTTTTTTTTGGTACTTTTTGAGCTAATTAGAGTATAAACTACCAGGGAAGTTTTTGTATAAATAGGCCACTTTAAGTAAGTGACATCAGTGCAGTGCATCATCAGCATAAAGAAATACTTTACTAATAACAGATCCTCGCTTTTTGTAAATCATGAAAAATATGGTCATATTCTGTAATGATGGTACAAGGCAGGTAAGGTGGCGTGGTGATTAGTGGTTTTAGCATGTTTGCCTCACCGTTTGAAATTCAAGGTTTGAGTCTTGACTCTGTATTTCTTATTGTGCTTACATGGTATTTTCCTCGCTATAAAGGTGCTCTGGATTATAGGGTGCCCTAGCAGTAGTAGTGGTAGTGGTAGTGTTAGGGTATTGTATTATACATCCACTAGATGAATCTGCGGTAGTTGTAGTAAGGGTTTGGGTTATACATCCACTAGATGGATCTGTGGTAGGACTGGTAGTAGTGGTGGTAGTGGTGGTAGTGGTGGTAGTGGTGGTAGTGGTAGTAGTGGTGGTAGTAGTGGTAGTGGTAGCGTTAGTAGTGGTAGTGGTAGTAGCGGTATTGGTAGTACTGCTACGAGTAGTAATATCAGTAGCAGTAGTAGTACTACTCATAGCAGTAGTAGTACTACTGATAGCAGTGGTAGTACTACTCACAGCAGTGGTAGTACTACTCATCGCAGTGGTAGTGCTACTTACAGCAGTAGTAGTACTACTCATAGCAGCAGTAGTAGTACTACTCACAGCAGTAGTGGTAGTACTGCTACTAGTAGTAATATCAGTAGCAGTAGTAGTACTACTCATAGCAGTAGTAGAAGTCCTCTCATTCCATACACCATGCGGTTCACGTAATGTAACAACTTTGACCTTGTCATTTTACAACTTTTTTCTCCTAATATTATGCTGAAAGTAGTTTTGTGTCGATACATCGCCGGTGAAATGAAACTTCCGGTTCACGTAACATAAAAGTAAGCAACAAAACGACTTTGCTCTCGTAATGTTACGATTTTAATCCCGTTATAGTACATGGTATGACTTAAATCGTGTAACACTACGACTTTATAATCTCGTAATACTACGTTTTTAATCTCGTAATACTACAACTTTTCACTCATAATATTGGAATGCATGACTTCAGCCTCGTAATATTGCGACTTTTGACTATTTTCATAGTCCCATTTTTCATTTTTTAATCTTGATTTGTTTACTAGATGTTCAGAAAGGCAACTTGGCTATCTTCTTTGGAGATTCGCTCAAACGGGTGACATTATATTTATAAATGTATATATGTGTGTGTGAATTTGTATATGTATATATATACGTCTACATCTACTTCTACATATACAAATACATATATGTATATATATATATATATATATATATATATATATATATATATATATATATATCTATATATATATCTATATATATATCTATATATATCTATATATATATATATATATATATATATATATATATATATATATATATATATATATATATATATATATATATATATATATATATATATATATACATACATATATACACATACATATATACACATGCATATATATATATATATATATATATATATATATATATATATATACATACACATACATATATACACATACATATATACACATACATATATACACATGCATATATACACATACACTTACACATATACATATGCACTTACACATATACATATGCACTTACACATATACATATACACATACACATTTACATATACACATACACATACTTATACATTTATACATATACACTTATACATATACACTTATACATATACACTTGCTCAGTGCAATACCCACACATTTTTGGATCAATCCTACTTGCTTGAATCTACCCAATCAAACCTTGAGGAAAAACCTGATGTTTTGCTTAAATTTCCAGCAGAACATTTTGCTCATTGGTGTTTGCATTTGTAAAAATCAAACTAAACGCGATTAGGGCCCCGCTAGCCTGCCCTGTGGTCATCCCGTGAGATCCACCCAAAGCCTTCTGCTCTGATCCTCCCTTTTTATATTTCTATTTTAAAAATGGCATCGAACAGTTGAAAAGTGAGCAGCGGCTCTCGGCGGCTTTGAAGCCCTGCCATTGGACGCTTTCGTTGACCGACTTTCTCCGGAGTGCCAGATGCTCCGCCGACCGCCGTATCTCTTCCTGCCGAGAGTGCTTTGTCGTGTTAAGTGAAGTGACAAATGTCCAATCGAATTCTCTGCTCTTCTTTCAAGCAGGGACAGACGTGGTCGCCCGTCGATGACGAAGGCTCGACGGGGGACGAATTCTACGACGACGAGGACCTCTACTCGGGATCCGGCTCTGGGTGTAAGTACTACCGCTAAAAATCTCCCATTTGCCATCTCCCTATGTCGCATAAATTAATAATATAAAGTCATTTTCATCAAAAGCTTCTGCCCAAAAACTTCTGTTTCACGTAATGCAAAAACAAGAAAAGGATTTAAATCTCATAACATTAAGACTTTTTTACTCTCAATATGGCCATATTTTGATTTTAAACCCTGTGATAGTTTAATTTGATTCTCATAATGTTTAGATTTTTCTCTCAGGACATTTCAACGTCTCTCATCTCATTTTCTGAACCGCTTTATCCTCACTAAGGGTGCGGGGGTTGCTGGAGACTCTCCCAGCTGACTTCAGGTCAGAGGCAATGGGCAGCCAATCGCAGGGCACGAGGAGACAAACAACAATTCACAATCACACTCGTACCTAGGGGCAATTTAGAGTGTCCAAGCAGCCTACCATGCATCTTTGGAATGTGGGAGAAAACCGGAGCACCCGGTGAAAACCCACGCAGCTGTGGTAGGACTGGTAGTAGTAGTACTGAGAGTAGTAATAGTACCGAGAGGAGGAGTAGTACTGGGAGGAGGAGGAGTAGTACTGGGAGGAGGAGTAGTAGTACTGGGAGGAGGAGTAGTAGTACTGGGAGGAGGAGTAGTAGTACTGGGAGGAGGAGGAGTAGTACTGGGAGGAGTAGGAGTAGTAGTACTGGGAGGAGTAGGAGTAGTAGTACTGGGAGGAGTAGGAGTAGTAGTACTGGGAGGAGTAATAGTATAACTGGGAGGAGTAGGAGTAGTAATACTGGGAGGAGTAGGAGTAGTACTGGGATGAGTAGTAGTAGTACTGGGAGGAGTAGTACTAAGAGTAGTAGTACTTCTACCCAGAGAAACCCCCCGCAGACCAGGGGACAGCATGCAAACTCCATACAGGCGCATCAACCTGGATTTGAACCCAAGTCCTCACACTGTGAGGCTTTGCTAACCACTGCGCCGCCCATACATGCCAATTAATGATTTCCAATTACCTGTGGCACAGCCGAGCATCTACGACGGCACTCGAGTGTGGGGCGGCACAGTGGTTGGGAAAGACCGCTCTAAAAACCCACCCGTCCCGATGCACAATTACCGCAAACACGGACACACCCGGTCAAACTCGACCACCTTCCTGAGATCTTATTTACTCTAATCAGATTAAAGTCCACGCAGATTAGACCATCACGCACCTATTTGGCGCAGTCCATGTTGGTATTTGTCTGGCGTGCGTAGGAATTAGCCGATTAGCCTAAATCGCATTGCTGTAATTGGGCCTGATGTTCTGATCTGTGCTAACTTGCATAGAACGCGTACCATTAAGTAACTTGGGTCTTTTATTTTGAGCTGGGAAATGGGACTAGGATTTTTATCACATCTGAAATTGATCTCATACACTTTTTGGGCACACATTAGGAATAAAATACACAAGAATATACAATTGTACATCTTTTACTCTTAAAGTTTTTACAGCAGTTGGAAATGAAATCTCAAAATGTACATTATTTATTGATTATTTTTACTACATACACTTACTAAATATATATATATAAAGAGTTTATGATGTTAATTAAATTGCAACATTCTATATATATGTATATGAAAAAAAAAAAAATATATATATATATATATATATATATATATATATATATATATATATATATATATATATATATATATATATATATATATATATATATATATATATATATATAATGTTGTAATTTAATTAACATCATAAACTATTTTTGTTATATGTAATGTATATAAGAGTGACAATTAATTTTTTGTCTAATGTATCAAACCATACGTTTGCTGTTTTAGTGACCTCTAGTGGGCACACTGCATTATTGATTGATGTAATAACTGCAATGGCAAATGTGACAATAGAAGGAATTTATGTTGATTCACCATGAACTATTGTTTAACCGTTTTACATCATCATCCAGCACCACTTCTAATTATTTAATTTCTAATTAATTAAAGATATAAGAGTTTAATATCAGTAAAAAAATGAAATTCCAGCTCAATGATCTGTATTTTCTAATTTAATCAGCCTGAAACTGACTATTTTGTCAAAAATTACCCAAAAATTGTTAAGACAAATTTAGTAAAGTTAAAGTAATATGTAAAACTAAGCACACAAAGCAAGAACAAGATTTGGTGTAACTAAATAAATTACTAATTAAAGTACAAAATACATTACTTTTATTATTTGTATTATTATACGTTATCTTAATACTATCATGCATTGGTAGACCCATTGGGGAAAAACTACTAGTTAAAACAACAACACAAAACAAGTCAACCAACCTTAATGGATACTTTTTTTATTATTATTTTTTTACAGAAACTAGTGTCAAATTTCTACATGACCCAAATGACAAACATTAAGTTAAGTTAAGTCTGCAACAATGCAAAACAATGCCCTTAAAAATAACATTGATCATTCTCCGTCTTAACAATGTTTACAAAAAACCTTTGTTGGAAAGGTTGTAATATTCACTATTCTAATGCACTTAAGATAACCAAATTTCTGGCATTAGCTTTTGTCAAAAATACGTTCATCCTTCCATTCATAATCGGCTTAGTCGTATTTGTGTCATGGTTGACGGTAACAAATGGAAAGGCAATGGGCTAAAAACAAAAGCCGTCTTGGTGGAGGAGGTAATGAGAGCAGCGGAAACAGTCGCCTGGAAAATTGCTTCAAGTCTATCGCCGATGATACGGATCAGTCCGGTGGCGGTCTTGACTGATTTTTTTTTTGTTTTTTGACAGTGGCTCTATTGTCGGAGTCCATTTTGTAATATCCTCTCCTTCTTGCATGCCTTTGTGAGCCCACATTCAATTTGCTCCTCTTTTAAGCGCCGCTCAAACGGAATGAAAGCTACGCGAGGAAAATTAATCTCCTCTCTGCACTTGTTTAATACTCAGAAGCTCCTTTTCCGCCCCACTCCAACTCCTCGCTTAGCCACGGTTGTACTTCACGCCTCGATTGTTGCGAGAAAAGCGGCGTAGTGCAGCAACTCCGTTTTCATTGTATTTAGAAAAACTTTAGCAAAAAAAAAATGGATAGTGCAAAGGTGGCGAACATGTTAGACATAAAGAGCCAAGATTTTTAATTGTGAGAGTCAAAGAGGCACACCTAACGTCAGAAGCAACATAAAATAATCCAATCTGCCAAATTATGTTTTAAATATAATTTATTAGTTGTTTAATGGGCCCTGATGAATTGGAGTGTGCTTACATGGTCATATTATATTTTCTGCACTATAAACAGGGCCAGATTATAAAGTACAGTGGTAGTGGAGGTGGTGGTGGTAGTAGTGGTAGTGGTGGTAGTATTGGTGCTAGTGGTAGTGGTGCTACTGTATAGGTGGTAATAGTGGTGGTAGTAGTGGTGCTTGTGGTAGTGGTGGTTGTAGTGGTAGTGGTGGTAGTGTAGGAGTGGTAGTGTAGGGGTGGTAGTGTAGGGGTGGTAGTGTAGGAGTGGTAGTGTAGGGGTGGTAGTCGTGGTGCTAGTGGTAGTAGTGGTGCTAGTGGTAGTGGTGGTAGTGTAGGGGTGGCAGTAGTGGTGCTATTGGTAGTGGTAGTAGTGGTGGTGGTAGTCGTAGTGGTGCTAGTGGTGGTGGTAGTCATAGTGGTAGTAGTGGTGGTTGTGGTAGTAATGGTGGTTGTGGTAGTAGTGGTGGTGGTGCTGGTAATGGTAGTCTTAGGGTTTTGTATTATATATCTACTTGATGGATCTGTGGTTGGAGTAGTAGTAGTAGTAGGGGCTGTTTTATACATCTACAAGATGGAGCTGTAATAATAGTAAGGTTTGAGTTATGTAAGGATGAAAAGCAAAAAAAAAATCCAATCTGCCAAATTATTTTTTAAATATAATCTATTATTTGTTCAAGGCACTTTGCCGTTAGGAATCCACATTTTAATGGCTCCTGCTTTCACAAACAAGTATCATTCAATTTCTTGTGTGCAGGGAATACATTAAAGTAATCATTTATTCATTTATTTATATTTTATGGGTTAGCAGTCACAATGGCCCTCTGAGGGAAATCATAACTATGATATAGCCGCCAACAAAAATGAGTCTGACACTCCTGCTGTAGTACAACAAGGCTACCGTTTCACTAAATATAAATGTGAATTGACTTAATATATTGTGCCATTTCAATGAAGGTATTTCTTCTCAATCTTTTCAGTTCCTGACATCAGCGTGAGGCCGACATCAGTGCCCGTTTCCTTCACCACAGAGAAACCCGTCCCCCAATCCACCACCCGGGCCACTAGCCCCGCCCCTTCCGCCGCGCCTGCGGTCGAACCCAGCGCCGACCCGGACCCCACCGTGGCCATCGCCACCACCTCTACCACCACCACCACGGCCGTCGTCGCCACCACTAAATCCGCCGCCGTCACCGCCATAGCCTCCACCCTTCTACCCACGGAAACCGATGGCGAGACAAGCGCCTTCTGGGAACTGGAATTGGAGAAGGAGAAACAACTGGAACGGGAACGAGAACGGGAACGTGAACGGGAGCGCGTCCGGGAGATGGAACGGCAACGGGAGATGGAACGACAACGGGAGCGGGAGAGGGAACGGGAACGAGAGCGAGAACGGGAACGGGAACGCGAACGGCAACAAGAGCGGGAGCGCGAGCTAGAGCGCTTACGGGCCGCTGCCGCCGCCAGAACCACCGCCGCCCCTAAAACTTCTCCGCCGGTTGCCGTGGCGACGAGCGCCGCTCCCAGTGAAGAAGAGGAAGACGTGTACCTGTCGCCAGAACCCACGTCGCCCTTCCCCTCGTTAGACGTGGACGCCCCCGTGGAGGAAGCGTCCAGTGCAATTATTCCCAGCACCAGCACCCCGCCCACTACCACCCAGACCACCACTCCCAAGAACAGGTTCCCCATCAGGCCCAGGGTTCCCGTGGCAACCACCACACTGAGGGCACCCACAGTAAAGACCACACGCCCACCACTGCCAACTACCACACAGGTGAGGGAAACTTTTGTTTGTGATCAGGCAAAGTAAATGAATAATTTTACGTTACTTACTTGTAATTTTAGGGTATTTACAGAAGTGACAGATGAACTGATGAATAATAAATAAATACATAATAAAATATACAATAAAAAAAATACAATTCAACATCATGAGTATGGAAGTGCAAAAATAACAACCAGATGAACTGATAAATAATCATAAAATAATAAAAAATACAATAAAAACATTTAATAAAAACATTGAATAAAAACATTAAATAAAACCATGGAATACAAAAAATGAATACAAAATACAATAAAAAATAATAAAAATATACAATAAAAAACATTACATTGAAAAATACTATTAAAAAAATACAATAAAAAAATACCACTTTTACAAAATATAATTATTATTATTATTATTCTAAATGGAGGTCTTCTATTGACAAATTAACTTAAAACTCACAAAAGTACAAAATAATTGGACACCTATCACTTGTCGTAAGTCTGCGCTTAACTCAAACTGCCGAGTGCTCCCTTTTTACTCTTATTTAACCTTTGGGTGGAACAACGTGACGTTTCTAAAAACATTTTTAGACCTCGACTTCTAACAGATGTAGCTATAAAAATGTCCAAAAGTAAGTGAATAAGTAAGCTGGTCTGCTCTCTAAAGACCTGAAATATACACTTTCAGGATATAGTTTCATGTATACGCCACTCTGTCATTACCCAAAATCCGGCAGCTGTGCGCGGTCGAGGCGGCCCCCCCAAAAATAAAACGTAACTTAAACGCGCACAGTAGCAGCTTTGTCTTCATCACTGAGGGTAAAAAAAGTGATTTTCATCGTGGAAACTTAAGCTTTAATCGCATTTTAATCGCTTTCCGCACAACGGATGGTCGTGCGAGAGCTAACGAGACGCAGACGCATGTGAGAGGCATCAAAATACAATTTATTTTGGGGGGGGGGGGGGGGGGGGGGTTACGTCTTTTTAATGGAATTCGATGGAGGGGGTGTCATGCAAAATGTCTTTGTTGTCAGAACCGCCTTTGCAAGAATGTTACATTAATAGAACAAAGACATTTATTTTGCTGTTGCAATCTGGAATGGCTGCAAATAGTTTTGAAGCTGCCAGATGCAATGGGCACCGGCCCAGACGTTTAGACGGAAAATCTTACAAATCTTTAGCAAATACTGACAAGCATGTTCAGCGTTATTTTATTTTTCGGGGGGTGTCCATGGAATATGGACGGGTCTCCATTTTGGTTCTGGTTTTGGACCTTGGTGTATTTATAGGGCATTTAACCAATTGACTGTGAAAAGCACTACAGTAATCCCTCAAATATTGCACTTTATGTAGAACAGACGTGGCCGCGATAATCCCCAAAAAATTGCAAAGTAGGATCACCCCTATTATAACTCCCTTTTTAAATTGTTTTTATTTCATTTATTTTTTTCTTCAGTGCTGAGTCCTAGTAGCAAGAGTGGCTTCCACTAATGAGTTTCAGTATACATTATTCAGAACTTTAAAATAAAATATTTTGTTTATGTATTTGTATTTTTTAATGATTAATAGCAGAAAAATCTGTGAATTTGCGATCAGTGAAGTTGCAATCAGTGAATTTGCTATCAGTGATGATCAGTGAATTTGAAATCAGTGAATTTTCAATCAGTGAATTTGCTATCAGTGAATTTGCTATCAGTGAATTTGCTATCAGTGAATTTGCTTTCAGTGAATTTGCTATCAGTGATTTTGCGATCCGTGAATTCACAATAAGCAAAGACGCCATAATCGAGGGAAGACTAATGTCAACTTCTTGATCCCAGGAAAACAACGAACTGGCAGCCGTTGGACCCAGTGGGGACTTTGAGATCCGCGAAGACCAGAGGAATGACCTGGGTCGGGGACTGGTGCCGGAGGATCCGGATCTGGTGGGCAACACGGTGGACGTCGGCAGCTCGGCCGCACAGCTTCCGCAAAAGAACATCTTAGAGCGGAAGGAAGTCTTGATAGGTTGGTGTTGTTTATCTTATCACCTTCCCTGTGTGTTCTCCAATGGAAAATATCCACTTACTATTATAACACAAGTTATAATTTCAGTTCACCATTTTTAAAGGGACAGACAACACTTAGTCTGAGACTGCATTCTGGATGGAGCTAAAAATTGGCCAAAAAATTGGATGTTAAGATTTTCTCTATCCTATTCAACCTTTCTGAAACTTAATTTTGGCTCGTGGGCCACATTGAGACCACTTAATTAAGTTAGCTGGTCCGGACCACCAGGTCTATCCATGGCTTATTAGCTCCTAATTCCACTTCCCAACTTCTTTCCTCATATCCCAAAGCGTGTTTTCTTTTATGATAACTAGCAAAGGTCTGACCTCTCTGTCTCTTCCAGCCATTCTGATTGGTGGACTTCTGGCTGTGGTTTTTGCTGACTTCCTTGTCACTGGTAAAGAGCAGGAGGCAACAGACTTTAGACTAGACTTTGTGTGTGTTAGTGTACACGTTAAGAGGCTGAAACGTAAAGTCGGCTCCTCTTATCACGTGTCAGTCTGTGCTTGTAACATGGGGGAAAAATCGAGTATTGTAGTGGTGTCAAACATAAGGCCTGTGGGTGGAAGAAGGCCACTCGGGGTCCAATTTTGGTTGACTTGGTAGCGCATATAGACTGTTTATACTGAATGAATTAAATGTTTTTTTTTGACACGGGCGCTGTCAAACTAGAATTTTGTGAGTGAAAGTGAGCATTATTGCACTTTTTGCTGTCATATTCGTTTTATTCGCCCCCTGCAGTCAAAACAAGGAACTTCAAAATGATCCCAAAACCCACAAATGGCCAAAAAATCATAAGAAAGCAACCAATATAAAGGGAAATTCCCCTAAAATTAATTGGAAATAATTCCACATTGACAGAGAAATACCCCAAAATAACACAAAATAGGCTGCCATTGACAAAGATAGAGGTCCAAATTCATTTTAATTGACTGTTCATGTCAATGATGCCAATCAGATTTCAATGGTGATCATTAATTTACCTTGAAATGACCAAAAATAATCTGTTCCGGCCCATAAATTTGAGTTTAACACCCCTAGTTTATTGTCTGTATATTAATTTCTCAAAAAGTTTAAAGGCCCAGCTGGTGCCATTTTGGAGCAAACGCCACCCACGTGCAGAATGGCGGTAATCTTTCCAAACAAAGACTCTTTTCTCTTTAATCTGGAACTGATTCGTTTAACTTCATTTCCACAGCCTTTAGCGCATGTTTCCTCATCACATGTGAAAATGTCATCGCTATAATTACATTTTTGTTTTTTCTTATTTGCTTTGGGCTTGTTGGTCACGCGGTCCAACATGAACGCTCACATGGTTTCCGTTATGTGTATCGCAAGTCACAAGATGATTTCCGCTTTTAAATGTTTGTCCTTTCTCCCTCAGCGGTCATCGTCGGCGGCGTGGTGGGCGCCTTATTCGCCGCTTTCCTGGTCATGCTTCTCGTCTACCGCATGAAGAAGAAAGACGAAGGCAGCTACACACTGGAGGAACCCAAACAAGCTACCGTCACCTACCAGAAGCCAGACAAGCAGGAAGAGTTTTACGCGTAACGCCCGAACGCACCATCACAACCGCCATCATGACGCCGGATCTCCTCTTCCTCCTCCTCATCGACCCCCCCCAAACCCCGCCCCCTCCCCTCTCTCTTCCTCTCGTCCGCCAATCACGAGAGCGCCTTTTTTTGCGGGCTGGGAACTTTCTTTTTGACGAAAGTATGGGAAAAGGGGAAAAAATGTTTAAAAAAAATAACACTTTTTTTTCAATGTTATTAATATTCTCTTGTTCTGTATGTGACTATGATTATTTTGTAAGAAAAAGATCAAAACTAAACACGTTTGTGTGTCGGGGTTTTAAAAAAAATATGGTAGCCTTCCGTTTTTAGCGACAAATGCTAACAGTAGGAGAGAGGAGACTGGGTACGGAAGATTGTTGCTCTCTGATTGGTCGATAACCCAAAGCTCGCTTGGTGCTCGGCCAATCAGAATGTGGCTTTTTGCCGATAAGTAATAATCCATAATATATCCATCAACATTTTGGCCTTGGGGTGGTTGAATTATCATAATAATAACAATGCTGTATTGATAATAATACTACAAAAGGATGTTTATTTAGCTGTTTAAAACAAAACAAAAAGTTTCTATGTAAATATGCGCATTATCCTCCCTTGGAATCACTAATCATCTGCATGAGTATTTTGTTTTTGTTTTTTTAATTTATCTGTCATCACTTTAGATGAGCTGTGCTCTCGTCACACACACACACACACACAAACACACACACAATTTCCTGTCCGGATGTTTTCCTCCTCCTCGCCATTTTCACTTTTCTACTTCCTGTCCTAACATATAACATACAAAAAGCACACTTGTAATGCAATACTGTCGACCACAACGTTATGGCTCTACATTTTTTTTCTTCATTTCAATTGTCGCTTGGTTTTGGGCCCTCGCCGCCATCTTTGCATGATTTTCATAACAACTATGGAGGAAGAGGGGGGGCAACAAGTTTGGATTTAGGTGGGCGGTGGGTGCTTCTATCTAAGATTGTAACCATGCCAGTGCGACTGGGCTAGTAGCTTCTTATACTCGGTACTGTAGATATGAAAAAAAAAAACGTGCATGAGAGTCAAAACTATACATATTTGTGTGTGTGTGTGGCGGTCGAATGGGTGTTAGTTGAAGTCTCACGATTGGTGGGATGCCTCATTCATTGGTGTGTGTGTGTGTGTTAATATCTCAATAGTTAAGTCATTCGCTGCCATTGGTAGAAATAATCCTTTAAAATTTTCAATAGAATCCTGAAACAAGGTTAATAGAATGACAATTAACTGTTGTTTGACTTTTAAAGTATGTGCTATATGTTGTTTTTCCCCTTTTAGTTCAAATGGTGTTAGCAACTGTAGCAGTCGAGCGCACTGCCTGCTGAGCTGAAAGTCCCAGTTAGCATTAGCTGGTAACTTGTTCTTTTCATTTTTTAGGAATAATGTTTTCCTAAGTTTCTCTAGACACATTATACCACATTGTTCTCAATAACTCGGCAGTCAGCACCCTTGAGTGAATTTGAAGTAAAAAAAAACTACCAAAATATATCGTAAAATTTTGTTGCTAAAGCACAATACTCTATTATTAGTATTAGTATTTTAGGGGAGATTTAACCTATATAACTTATATAAACATAACATTTGGAATTACAGCAAGTGCTTATCTTTCATGCAATAGACATCCAAGCCATTTTGACAAGGGATCAAGTTGATTTTGAAGTCTATCACCATCAATGGCAGCCAATGATTTAACCTTATGTGAGAGAAATGTCAAATGTGTGTGTGTGTGTGTGTGTGTGTGTGTGTGTGTGTGTGAGTGAACACCTCATCCCAACTCACTGTGTGTGTGTGTGTGTGTGTGTGCACGCGGGTATCACCTTGGTATCAAACAACTGAAAATGGTGTGCACAGACCGTGTGTGTTTGCTTGCTCACAACTGAATGTCTCACACACACACACACTCTCACATATATACACACATACACACACATATATACACACATACACATACATATATACACACATACACATACATATACACACATATACACACATATACCATTTCCACACAGACCGGACTGATCTTAACACTTGTCGTCTTTTCTAAAGTGACTGTCTCCAAATGTGTGTGTGTGTTTGTAGCCAAACCAGACAAGTGCGACTGCGTGCGCGCGCAAGGCCGATGGAGGCGTGCGACACGACTTCTACGTTTGCTGTTCTCATTCCTCTTTTTTATACATTTGCATTTTTTTAAGGCTGAGTTCTTTGAGTCATTGCGTGAGGGTGCGAGGAGGCCCAACCTCCGCGTCACTGTCGCCCTGTCACTAATCTGCCTCTCTGTTCCAAATAAAAGACCTGATTGGCTAAAAAAAAAAAACAAGAAAAAAAAAAAACCTCTCACTTGCCTTTATTTAGGGGACAGTGGGGTTGGTTGTCACAATGTTTACTTGTTCATAGATATCAATGCCTTTTTCCATTTGACTTCAAGCAAATGGAATATTTTTTTCAAAATATTGTGTTTACTCTGACTAATTCAGGGGTATTCATAAAATTTGTTATTATTGTCATATTATTTAGATTTTTCATAAATATATAATAATAATATAATATATGCAATAGTATTATTTTATTTCATTTCAATATTTTCATGTTCATTTTTAAAAATTAACCTTATCAACCAGCTCATTAATTTTATTATAATAATTGTTATAATAATAATTCTAATAATAATATTAATAATAATAATTTCTGATAACTATTTGCGGACAGAAATATTTTGATGACACATATTCTCACTATCCAAATATGCAGATAGTGCCTAAAACACATTAACTTTCTAGTTTTTTTTTCTGAAAAATATTTGAAAATAATATTAGGAGAAAATCTTAAATGTCAGGCACCTTAATGAAATGTATTCCAGTAATTTAGCTCAGTGTCAAATAGTTATTTTATCTTCAATGTGGAATTCATGTTCTTTTCCAGCTCCCTAAGTGTGCATTTTGTCAGATAAGTGACATATTACAAATATGTACCAGCACACTGTTAATTTTGAGTTATGATTCATCTCCCTGTCCACTTTATGGCACCCAACAGAGAGTCTGTCGTCACGCCGTCTGCTGGCATATTGAGGTATTACATTAAAAAAATAAATACCTCATTAAGAAATCAGTGTGACAAGACTTGCGTTTAATCGGCTCATTACCATGTAGGCATAGTAATTAGAAGCCATATTGCACCGTATTCATTAACAATAATGAGAATAAATGAACATTATCTTTCGTTTGACGTCATATTTAAGCCTTTTCAGCCGGATATCAAGTTGTGTACGCTTTAGACTTGAAAGTCGCGCAGGTGTCTTTTCGCTCGCCTATTGGTTGTGGCGTGGTCATGTGACTGTAGCCAGGCTAACCAGTCAATTACCCAATCAATCAATTCTATCGGGGACTCGCCCTGTCAAACTCAGCGGCGCTAGCTTGACTTGTCCCCGGTTTAATTGCTTGTTAGTGCCACGGTGAAGTCATGGATGAAAACGCCAACCAACAATTTGGTAAAACGCCTTTAATTGTCAATCATGAACTCGTTTATTAGCAATACTAGCGACTTACTCACTCATTGGTCAGCTAATTATTTCGAGTTACTTAGTCATTTTTTTTACATTTTGGTGTGAAAGAAGAAAAATAAAGCTAATCCCTTTCCTCGCGAGGCTCCGGGCCCCCGGGCTTGTCGTATCAAAGAAGCCCAAAAGAGGCTCATTAACTTCGGTGACCTTGCGTTTGGAGTTGGGGGACACTGGTGCTTTAGCTAGCGGACCCGACCTAATCATTTAAAGTAAAGTACATACCTAGGGAGGCTAATTAATTAAGTCACCTTACTTTAATTACTTTAATGTTGTGTTTTATCAGCTTTCAGTCAACAGTTTCCTTGAAAGTTCACGAAAAGTTCTTCTAACTTTATTCAAATGCTTGTCTCACTTTTAATTTGTACGGCAATACCGGAACCACGTTCGAAAACAAATACAACGTAGTATTTTGAAACGCTAGAAATGATGATATGTCTTCCTACTGCTCTTAATTTAGTCTTCGGTTAGAAATAGTTTATGCAGCGTTACTATTAAGAGTAAATACTAGATAGTTTGTCATGGTAGGTTTGTCACAAAACTGAAATGAAGCCCCCAAAATAGTTGAACTTATTCTTAAAACGGAAATATTCGCACATTATTTACATAACACATTATGTTACGCTATTATATTATTATTTTTGCCGTTTGGGACATTAAAACCAATGTTAAATGACTGCAAATGACATCTGAAACCCCAATAAAGTTCTAAATAACATGGCAGATATGTTTGTGTTTTTTTTCTTCATATATGACAGTGACAGTGCATTTTTGGCTTGTTTGCAACTGTATACATTTACTTGACTTTTTCCTGTTTTCAGGCTGTCCTAGTCTTATGTGTGAGGAGTTGGAAACCAAAGTTATCCAGGAGAAGAAGACAAGCGAGGAAGACGGGGAGCAGGTAGTAACGGAAGAAGCTGATGAAGAGAAGGACAGTGAAAATAGTCGCAGTGTACCCCAAGAAGAGGAACAAGACGACCCCAAAAATGCCACCAAAGTGGACCACGAGAGTCCCAAGCACAAAAAGAGCAGAAGGACTCGAACGAAGAAGACTAACGAGCGCTCAAAAAACAAAAGAGCACATAAGGAAATCGTCGAAGACAAAACTGAAACTGTGCCGACGAGCCCAGAAGAAAACCGACCTTTGACTGAAGCCCCCATCCCAGTCCCGAGCACCTGCGACCTAGCAGACCCTGTCCTTATGGACTGCACTGGGTTAGATTTAGACGGATCCCCCTATCTTGCCCCCCAAGTCGACTCACCCATGAACCCCGTCCAGCCTGCACCGGCGGCCAAGAGGCCGTACAGCCCCTCTTTATCCCAAAGTGGGTCTCCCCACGACCTGGAACCACTGGAGGTAAACAACAACTTGCATATTCACAATTCAAAATAGAGTACAAATTAAGGGAACATTTTCGTCCATTTCGAGGCATTACTAAAAGACAAAGCAGTCTGTAAATGAAAAGCTAGTTTCACATGTCCAATCCATTTGTAGTGGGAGGGATGGCAGCTAATGAACAAATATTTATTCACAACTACTAGTGATAAACACATTTGAATTTAGAACAGAAGTGTAGTCCCATGTTGGAACTGGCATGTAGGAATTAATACAATCCAAAACAAGTGTTTACTATTTTGGGTCAAAACTGTATTTTGACCAGGGTTCATCTAAAGTGGAACTTGAAACGAATTCAACGTGCAGAGTCACTTTCACTTTGTAACAAAACTAATAATCATGAACTGACGTCCAGTCAGCAATTTCATTTTAAAGCCTCAATTGGGGGTTTCTCAAGAGCCATTGAATCCTAAAGGAGTCTAAAAACTAAGCCTCCTAAGCTAGTCGGACTTAGCCGCGTGACATTTGGCTTTCATATCTATCATGACTACAGCCACAAAAAAAAATTCTCTGAAGTCATGCCTGGAAAGGCTTCGGAAGTCTGCCATATTAAGTTCACTTTAGCTACATCCAGCCTTCCTTTTTAAAGAGGAATAATTCCAAATTTCCAAGCCAACAGTCAGTTTCCCGTTGCACCTCAACATTTGGGAGGCATCTCTCTTAGAAGGTGACCCACAAAAAACATTGTTGTCTGTTGCCAGATGGAAATTACTCAAGTGTACTCCACCCGTCGTTCCATCCGTTACATAAGCCGCGGTCGAGGCCAGCCCGCCAACCTTCCGGTGCCCCCCAAGCTCGATAGCGTGGACAGCTGCCCGCTGCCTCCAGCACCACCCAGGAAGAAGACAAGGACTCTGTACAGCACAGGTTAGACCTATTTGAGTTGGATTTTGTGGTCCATTTGTGTTGTTTTACATGATATTTTTTTTGTTCTTGTTTGTAGATCAATTGGAACATCTGGAAGCGTTCTTCCAGGAGGAACACTACCCCGATGCCGACAAGAGGAAATTTATCGCCGCATCCGTCGGTGTCACGCCACAGAGGATTATGGTTAGGCAGATAGGTTTTGTTTTTGGTCCTGTTTTTTTTTGTTTGTCTGGTCTTACTTTCAATTTTCTAGTTTTTGTCAGAACAGTCCAATATAGTCGTGTTTTTTCATATATAGTCTTGGTTTGGTCCACTTATTTGTTACCATTCTATTTTTTTGTTTACCTTTTTGTTCTCGTCCTCAAATGTGCCAGTCTTGGTCCTATCTTGGACGTGTTCAGTCTATTCAGGTTTTTATTCTTCTGTTCTGGTCACTTTAACTGGGCTTGTTCTTCTCTTGTGTTGTCTTTTCTTGTCTAAAAAATGCTTTTTAGGAAGTGTCTCGTCCAGTCATTTTCTGTGTTAATTATGTTGGTATTTGTGGAATACTGTATATATTTATATATACAGTATTCTACTATTAATGTATATAGTATTTCAAATTTACAATTTCTAATCAGTGTTGTTTCTGCGTGGCAGGTGTGGTTTCAGAACCGACGAGCCAAGTGGCGCAAAGTGGAGCGCTTGGGGTCATGTAAAGGTGAACAGGTGCAAACCAGGGGCAGATGGAGTCCTTCCCGCTCCTACGACCAATCTCTGCTCCCCAACATGCAAAATGCCCCGAGCACGTAAGCTGGAAATGCAAAATCAACTTGATGACCAGCACTCTTGATTTATTTTTCATTTTTCTTTTTTAGCAATATGGCACCTGTCTTTCCTGGACACTTTGGTGCTAAGATGCCGATGCTGGAGTCTGTACCACCAGTGCCGCCTTTTTCTATACTGTCTACGCAAACACAGCCCTCCTTCAGCCAACTTCTAGCCACCAGTCCAGGTTTTCTTCCCATTCGTCAACGTTAGATGGGCAGGGGGCACATTAATGAATTCAACTGGACGTAACTACATAACGCAAGCAAACCAAACATCATTCTCAATAGAGTTTTACCATTGTCAGCTTCCATTTGTCATAAATGTCAACTCACTGGTCCAAATTCTGCTCTCAAATGGCTTTCATGCCACCAATTGACCTACCTTTCATCTTCAAGGTCAGCCCAGAGTGGGAGAGCCACCTGACTTTCACCCGCGCCCCATGCTCAGCCCTCCCCCTCTCAGACGCGCTAGCCTCCCCCTCCTCAACGCCCCCGCTGCCTACAACCTCAACATAGCTCCCCCACCCCTCTACATGGATGATGGCGCCTCTATGGGGCAACGCGAGAGCCACACGCCAATGGACCCCAGGTGATCAGCATTTGAAAGAGGAAAATCTCCAAATATTTTAGAGTAAATATATTAATTTATTTTCATGTTGTCAGTTCTTTGTTTGAATTTAGCGACAAGCTGGACTTCCTCGCGCCAAGCAATCAGAACAACAATCAGCTGTCTTACCCGCTGCAGACGTCTTACCCGAATAGGCCCCCCCAAGTGGCGCAGCAACAGCAGCTTCAAACCTCCACAAATCACCCACCCCGCATGGCCTTCCTCAACCCCTCATCGTACCTCCAAACCAACCCTTCGGACGACATCTCTTCTTCATTTATAGCCTACGGTCCGGCCGGAAATTCCACCGGCGGGGTTGCCTATTCTTCCGGGAGCCACACTTGCGTTCAGTCCCATGGTGGGGGGCAAATAATTATGCAGCCAAACAACTCTGGTGAGTGTGAAAAAGGCCCTACATATTGTATTTATTGGTCCTCCATATTTTCACAGGTTTTATTTTGTCGTTTGCTGTCAATTGCTTTTATAATCATACCTCACCTTACAAAATTATATTTCATTCCAGAAGTGATTTTTTTAATGGCTTTTTTTAAATAGTCACATTTTATAGATGAGACTCCAATTTTCAAATAATTTACAGCATATGTTTTTGCATTTCAGGGGAGTTTGGCGACTTATGTAACATTTTGCTTTTTTCAGAACACTCCAAATTCAATCAAATATTTCTGTTGTCTCTTAAATATCAAGGACGACTTAAATCAAAGAATAGTTAAATTTATATACATTCTTTAGCAGTGGGACCTCAGTTAGGCAAGTTTCACTTTCAATCATTTGATTTCAAGCATACCTGTTCCTCAAATTTCCCTGCATTTATCCTCCGACCACAGAACTAAAGGCAATTATTTTCCACATCCAGATGTTACCTGACATGTTTAACGCTCCTTTCTCACGTCGCAGGTGGTGTGGGGTCCTACCTGTCGTACCCTTGGCCTAATGTTTACACCCAGCCTGCCGTTCAGCAGCTCGCCCCAAATTACCCGGCCGGATTCACCGGCGCCGCCCGGGACCACCAGGTACCTTCGTCCTCCTCCTCCGCCGGCGCGCCGGCGTGTTTCCAGCGCGTTTACGCACACGGCGGTGGCGGCGGCGGTGGTGTTCTCCCGCCCGTCTCCACCCTTCAGCCATCCCGCCTCAGGGTCGAAGGCAGGGCTGCTGCGGAGACGGACGCAGCCTCTCTGCCCCCCTCCCAGCCCAATCCTGTTTGCTCCCCAAGCTGCCATGTAGCGCCCTCTAGTGTTAAGATTGAGAGCGACAGTCCGTGTGAGATTCACAGCCACTTTAACTGTGACTTCTCTGCTATTCACTTTTGAGTGAATGTGTGTTAAGCATAAACAATTATAAAAATGTTTCTCTTTGATTTGGCTGATTGGTTCTGTTCGTCATTTAATTTAATCACCTGACGTATCTGATGTCATTCATTCTTTGTCCCAGAATTAATAAGTGTGCAATCGTATAAACTATTGATATGTAGTATATGAATCTATTTTTCCAGTGTAGTGGCGAAAACATAAATAATGTGATAAAAATAATGTCATGTGAAATTCTGATTATGAAATGACACGTTTTGTCATTGAATAGTTTTTATACAACTTGGCCCTTTAAAAAAAAAAAAAAAATTCTACTTTTTCATTCATTGTTAAAACATCCTAATCAAAAATTATTTTCAAATTCCCTCCCACAAGAGAGCGCTATTCCTTTCCATTTTGGGTTGCTTGATAGCGAATAGGTGCCCATAAAAAAAAACATATTTTTTATTATCAAAACATCTTTAATAGTTATTATTAGGGTGATGTCAAAACCAATTAGTGTTTTGAAGACACAGTATTTGACTTATATATATCCTTTAAAAAATGCAGTAGAAATAGTTATAACGCTCAACGCCATTAATATGTCAGAGAATTTTCATATATTTTTTTAGAATATAAAGTGAAAAGGATGCAGTTTTTTGGGGTATAGTGCCTTTTTACAGAAAAAAAAGCTTGTTTTCAAAATACAAAAATTGTAATAATATATAAATATGTTCTACAATGCAGAAAATCTCAGGATGTCCTCTTAAAGCCAAAAAAGACACTTATAATGAGGGAAATGCAGTGAAAAAAATCACCTTGACTCAGGCCACCTAGGTAAAACTTTTAACATAGACAGTATACGGGCACGTGCCTGCTTGTTTTGCGATATGGTTTTAAGCACAGTCACGCAGACTTCCCGCATG
The DNA here is from genome assembly GCF_051989575.1 of Stigmatopora nigra. Taxonomy (NCBI): domain Eukaryota; kingdom Metazoa; phylum Chordata; class Actinopteri; order Syngnathiformes; family Syngnathidae; genus Stigmatopora; species Stigmatopora nigra. Next base: position 3,494,878 of record NC_135528.1, on the reverse strand, counting down.
AAGGCCTACCCCGAAAGCATGTCCCCCATACCTCTTGAACCCCCTTGTAGAAAGTGCCTGGATGATAGATGGATGTAGATAAAGGAGTTATGTAACTGCTAGTGCACTTTTAATGAAGCTTCTTGTTTTTCCTCCCCTTCTCCCGCTTGCTGGCTGCCTTCCTTGTTGCTGTTGGCGGGGAAACACTTTGCACTGTGTGTCAAAGATATAGTGTGTGTGTGTTTTAAATATTGCAAATGAGACTTTGGCGGTGAGTGACTGTGTTTGTGAGAGTTTTTGATAGTCTGGGAGTTATTGAAGGCTCCGAAAAAAATAAGTTCACTTTATTTGCTACAAATTCATTAATTTTAGGTCAAATGGTTAAATCCCTTATTAACCTAGTTTTCAAAATGGGGATTGCAATCTATACTAATGTTAGCAGTTGATTTTACAGTGTAAATATGTCCTTTACACTATAAAAAATAGTGTCCCACTAGTTTTGCTAACATACTTAACCTACATTTTTATGTTCTCTTTAATGTGTTCATTTGAGTTGATATTATAAGGTAAGGGGAATTTATTTAATATTGTAGTTCAATACAAGTTAATTAATTAAATTTTTTTTTTTTATCATGTTAATTATTTTTTCTCTTTTCAGTGATGAGTCCTAGTAGAAAGCAGAAAAAGGGGAGTGGCTTTGGCTTGTGAGTTTTAGCATGGATTTTCACATTTTTATGAACGTTGACAAATATTTAATTGTAGAAAAATATCGCAAAGCAGTGAATTTGCAATAAGTGAAGTCGCGATAATTAAGGGAAGACTAGTTTTTTAATTGATTTTTATTTTAAGGAACTGTGGTGGGTGTGGTTTATAGTATAAAAGAAATATGGTAGACCGTTCATTATATTGAAATATCATTTACTTAATTTTGAGTTGTTGGGGTTATTCTGGGATATTCATGAGTTGAATTGAGTTTATCTCTAGTAGACATCCAATCCATTTGAAATGAGAAAGAACGTTCATTGTTTATAGTGCCAATTTAAGCAAATGAGTTAAAATCACAGGATTTGATGTCGTCCCCCTGGTCCAATGCTTCTGTACTTTGGCGGGACACTCGGCAGTTTGCAATTAAGTTTGTTTTTTTCCCTTCTGCAGTGAACAGAGAGAGTATAGAATAAAGGTGGAGGACCTAAACGTGTGTGTGTGTGTGTGTGTGTGTGTGTGTGTGTGTGTGTGTGTGTGTGTGTGTGTGTGTGTGTGTGTGTGTGTGTGTGTGTGTGATGCTTCATTCCACCTCCATCCTGAAAAGTCAACATTGACAGAGATTTGAGAGAAAGGCAAACTTGTTTGTGCCGTGATTTTTCAAAAAAATATGTACAGTATGCAAATACAGTTGATGTCCAGTATGAAACAAAGCTGGCAGAATTTCCAGTTCCGTCAGTTTGCCTTCCAAAGATATGACAAATAGACATGGGGACGGATGGTGGCTATTAAATAGAGAACAGATGAGAGTCTATGCAGGGGAAATATAGAGAGTAGATTATAGTGGGTGTCTTTTTTTTGAGGGGTTGGGGGGTGCTCGGTAATATATGCAGTGTGAGTTTGCTTTCGGCTTGTTTGCGTGCTACCAAGTTGGCAGCGGAGCGCTGTCATGTTTGATGTTCTCTGTCTAAATGTGAGAGCAAACCGGAGAGACTAACGGGAATATTAGCTAATTATGTTGTTTGTGTCTGTTTTTTGTTGGTTTTGTTGTCAAAAGAGTCAAGTGGGGGGTTTTTAGACTTCTAGTCGTAAAGACATGATTAGGCAGTTACTATTTATTGTGAAGGGCTAAATTTTATGTAATTATATGTATTGCGTGAGTTGTAAAATAAGAAGATAATAGGACTGTTTTGTTGTGAGAGTGTTTTGGTTGTTTAAAGAGAAATGTTTTTTAGGAGTGGTTCGGTGGATGAGTGGTTGGTGTGTTGGGCTCGTAGTTTTGGGGTCGAGGGTTTGGTTCCAGGTTGGTCCTCACTGTGGGATGAATGTTTTGTTGTTATAGTATTTCGGTTTAATAAAGAGAAATGCTTTTTCAGAGTGGCAGTTCGGTGGTTTAGTGGTTAGTATGTAGGCCTCGCAGTTTTGGGGTCGAGGGTTTGGTTCCAGGTCGGTCCTCACTGTGGAATGAATGTTTTGTTGTGAGAGTATTTTGGTTATTTAAAGAGAAATGCTTTTTAGGAGTGGTCCGTCGGGTGAGTGATTAGTGTGTCGGCCTCGTAGTTTTGGGGTCGAGGGTTTGATTCCAGGTCGGTCCCCACTCTGGAGTTTGCATGATTGAAAAGTGACTCATTATTTGAAAATACTACTAATTTTCATGAATTTTTAAAAAGATCTTCATCAAAACTTAAACTCAATTCTATTTACTTGTCTTTTTAACACCAAAAGTCTTCTTCTCCATCAGGATACATACCAGACCTCTCTCTTACTGGATGCCCCCATTTGTATGTTACATAACCACACTGTATGTGTGTATCCATATTTATGTATACATATGGGTGCAAACATATGCGTTGTGTCTCCCTCCTGAGATGACATGTTTTCCAGGAACCTGCAGACCTTTCATCTTCGGCCTCTCGGTATATACACACACACACACATAGAGGTACTGTATGCACATTTTTTTTTATATTTTTACTAGTGATTTTTACCGTATGTTCACTTGAGTAGGAAATATGTCACACTACTTAATCTAGTCTCCCCCTTCATAGCTTTGCATTCTGAATTGCGGCTTTTGTGTGTAAGTGGAGGCTGCTAAAGGAATGCATGCTTGACTGGGTGGGGTGGGCTAAAAAAGAGGGGTCTCTGTTTAATGTGTATGTGGCTCCATTGATGTGTATATACTGTATGTGGATACATTAATGAAAGTGTTTTTTTCTTCTTCCGTGTTTACGTTTTTAGGGGGCACGTCGTTGCCCACCCGCCAACACAGAGCTGAGAAGCCGTCATAACATTGTGAGTTTTGTGTTCAATTCTATATTTTCCCCCCATGTGTTTTTGCCAAAAAGGTAAGTCCCCCGACACTTTTAGTGGAATTGACATAAATTTATGAGGTACAAAATGTGCCCGTCAAAGTGGTCCTTCTGATGTTTGGAAAAATCACATTGTAAACATAACTTTTGCATAACATCTCTAATTGAGTCCGCTTTGCTTTATTTTTCAATGGTAGATCTTGTTTTTTTAAAGTTGGAATATTATAAGACAGAAATATTTGGATATATATTTTAATGAGGGGACAAGTAATGACAAAAAGGCGCTTTTATAATGCAGGTAATTAAAATTTGATCAATTAATGTAGGAAATATTTTTTTCAAGAAAGAATAAAAATTCAAGAGACAAAAGTAGGAATATAAAGTACAGTAAAATGTAAAATACAGTACTAACATACATTGTTATAATAACAAATTAGCAATATAAAAAATAAACATCTTATAATGGTGAGAAAAAAGGCAAATTGAATGATATATCTCCTAATAACAAATTCAAATAAAATAACTACTAAACGTTTTTTTTTGGCTCGCTATTATAACAGAGATAATTAAAAGTCTATCAATTAATGTAGGAAATATATTTTTTAAGAAAGAATAAAATAAAGTGTAAGAAACAAAACTAGGAATGTAAAGTCATGTCTCATAAGACAAGATACAGTACTAATATACATTACGTTATAACAACAAATTTGCGATATACAAACATTATCATCTCATAATGATTAGAAAAAAAGGTAAATTGAATGAAATATCTACTAATAATAAATTAAAATAAAATAACTACTAAACTGGTTTTATGGTAAAAAAAAAGTGGGCAAAGTAAAGATCCCTTCTGAACTCCAAATCCAAATCCCCTTTTGAGTTGCGAGCTTGGTCCGGAAACAACTCTAACTCATAAATCAAGGTATTCAACACACTATGAGACAGTGAGCGGTCTGTGCATGCTTGGATCCAACCGCGACTTCCTTAAACGTTTTCTGGAACCGCTTGGAGAAAAGAGGAATTCATGTTGCCGTTTATTGGGCCCAATGTCAGCGCCTTTACCCCAGTTGCTCCTGTACCCCCCAACACACTCACGTACTGTACCAACACCCGCACACATGCGTACCTGTCCACCCTAGGTGTGTTTGTCTTTCCCCCGACCACCATTTTAGGTCCTCCCAGGCCAGGTATTTCCCTCTCTCCGGCATAAACATGGCTAACTAAAAGAGGGTGTGTGTTGGTGGGTGGGTGGCTGATGCTCGTCAAGCACTTGCATTGATAACCCGCAGCTCTGAGTCCCGCAGTCTCACTCCCACCGTGGCCAGAATCTCCCCCGGTGCGTCCGTCTCGCTCTCTCTCTCGACTTCAACGTCGCCATGACGCTCACGCCGCCGCTGCTCCTGGCGCTGATGCTCGGCCTTATGGGCGCCCAGGCCACCGTGGACCTACGCACGGCCGCCGCTATGGGTGAGTTACTTTGACAATAACTCTAGTTTGGTGTTTATTTTTTGGTGAAGAAATGTTTTTCATATCCATTGAAGTGATAATACTCTGGAGGATATGGAGTCTGCTACATTAGTATGACTTAAGTGTAGTTTTAGCTGAGCAAAATTCATATGTTAAGAAGTTTTTGTGTTTTTAGTGTGCTGTTTTGGTGTATCTTGGTCTATAGAGGTGGCATATAGAAGTGTATTGAATGTTTATTTTTACAACTACTACGACTACTACTACTACTACTATAGCCATTACTAACTACTACAAGGGAGGGATAGAGGTGAAGGGTGAGAAGGGAGATCAGTGAGCTTTCAATTGGATTGGCTGTGAAATCAACACTTTCAACCCATTCTGCCTGGAATTAAATCTATTTAAATTGATTTGTGAGATCATAATTTGTTTTTTTTAATTACATTTGTTTTTGTTGATTTTTATTTTTTTTTATTACTCCAATTAAACATTGTATTATGATATTTCTTTTTTCATATTTAATCAGCGCTGCCTTTCCATCGTGGTGATTAGTAAAATTTGCATTAGAATTCTTATGTTTTTTTTCTTTTATGTATTAAAACGTTTAAAAAATTGGAATTATAATAGAGATTGTTTTCAGAAGTGTTATGGTATTCTCCATATAAACAACAAAAATATATACATCATATATATTACATTATTTACGACAAATATGTGTATTTTTAAACCATCTTTACCAAACCATCATTACGTCCGGTAATTTTTTTTAGATTGATTATATTTCAAATAAAATGCTTTATTTTGTGTTGTATTAAGCTTTCTATTTATTTCACTTGTTTTGTTTGTTACTTCTGTTCAAGAGCATCCAAATAACAAATAAGCTTTAATTTTTAAAATCATTTTCACATATTTAATGTTATTTTCAGCAAGGTTTAGGATTGTATACTTTCGAAGTTTAAAAACTGAATATACATAGATTCGAATACCATACATTTTGTTTTTTTAATTATTCTTCTATTATATGAAGCAATTCTTCATTTTTGAATAGCCAAACTGTTTTTATTTGTTCATATTTGTCATTTCATTTATTGCATTTTAACATCAATTTTTTTGTGGCTATTCAAGTTCCTTTTTCCCCTAATCAGCTGTTTTTGAAACATGTATTCAGTGTAGAATACATATAATACAACAGATATAATCCTTGTCTAACTGTCGCCCCCTATGTGCAGCGGCGGGGCTCTGCAAGACACGCCCCACCGACCTGGTGTTCATCGTGGACAGCAGTCGCAGCGTACGCCCCTCCGAGTTCGAACAGGTCAAAGTCTTCCTGGCCAAGGTCATCGAGGGCCTCGACGTGGGCCCCAACGCCACCCGCGTGGGCGTGGTTAACTACGCCAGCCGCGTCAAGAACGAGGCACGTAGCCAAAAACGACGTCACAGCTTTCATTTTAAACAATTAACTTCTTACCAACGTCCTTTCAGCTATCCCTGAAAACCCACCGCACCAAAGCCGCTCTGGTCAAGGCGGTGACCAAAGTGGAGCCTCTGTCCACGGGCACCATGACGGGCCTGGCTATCCAATTCGCTCTCAACGTGGCCTTCAGCGAGAACGAAGGCGCCCGCGCCAAGTCTCCCGACATCAGCAAGGTCACAAACGCCTCAAAGCACCCCCAGAATTTCTCGTCAATAACGTCCTTCCTAATGACAGGTAGCCATCATCGTGACCGATGGCCGCCCCCAGGACAACGTAAAGGAAGTGGCCCAACGCGCACGTGACGCCGGCATCGAGATCTTCGCCATCGGTGTGGGCCGTGTGGACATGAGCACGCTGAAGCAGATGGCTAGCGAGCCACTGGATGAGCACGTGGACTACGTGGAGAGCTACAGCGTCATCGAGAAGCTCACCAAGAAGTTCCAGGAGGCCTTCTGTGGTAAGAAGAAGATTGAGATTCTCGGGTGGGGGTGGAAAAGGGAAACAATGATGATGTCATCATTCTTGCTGCGTTATAAAGGGTAAGGCTTTCGGTATCGCTTCATTTCCATCCATTCTAGTAGATTCAATTCCCTGCTTTGACCTCAGAGTATATTTTGTTCCTCGTCTATGCTTGTAGCTCAAATCATCCTCTCTTAGTCAAATTGTTCCAGATCCCCAAAACCCATACACCAAAATTCTAATATGTTTTTACTTGGAACTTTTTGAGCTTTATATAGTCATGACATAAAACATACACATATACTACACTTAGGTAAACTCAATAAGAAAAAAAATGAACCAACCAACATAAAATAGTTCCATATACTTTCCCACTATAGATAACATTAATTCATGTTTGCCTACCTCAACAATGGGGCTATACTACTGTATACACCTATAGTTTACCACCTACCTTTCTTTATAACAGCGTTCTCAAACTCAGTTTATTAGGGGTTGGGTGGTGGATTTCCCAAAAAAAGGGCTTAATGTTGCTAACTTAAATGCCCTAAACATACAAAGACAAAACTACAAAAACGCCCAAATGAATTAGCAACATTACCCCCCTTTGTTGAAGAAAATCCCTGATACAAACCAGACTCTTTTACCAGGCCCCCCAATTAAAAAAGAGCTTGAGACCCCTATTCTGTACCTTCGCCACCATCTTTGCTGTAAGTTTGAGAAACAATACTCACTATTGGTGAAATTTCTTTCCCGGTTTTAATGACCCCCTGCATTCAAACCTCACAGTGGCTCATTAAAACTCCGCCGACTGACATAGTTGTGAACATTCTCTCCTAACTTCCCCCTCTCCTCCTCCCCCCCACTTCCTCCTCTACGTGTGTCGATACAAACGCTACACACAAACACACAAAAATACACACACAGTGTCGGACCTGTGCGCCACCGGGGATCACGACTGCCAGCAGGTATGCGTCAGCTCCCCCGGATCGTACAAGTGCGCCTGCAAAGAAGGCTTTACCCTCATGGACGATGGACGGACCTGCAGTGGTGAGTATATAATGGACAGTCTCATTTATTCACTTTTCTTTGCTATCCAATTAAAAGTCCAGTTACTAGTAAGACTATATAATAAGACAATTCCGTGCGCTATTAGAAAGGCCAGTCTTGTTATATTGAATGGTAGATTTAAATCCCAATTAAAGATGTTTCGGTGTACTCCAGGGGAGGTCTGGTATACCCCCAAATTTCTTTATATTGTATTGTTTTACTATATTTAGTATAAATGAACTTCATGCAGAAGACTGTTGCTCTCAAGTATGCCAATCAGAAAATAATGTCTGAAATAAAAATATAAATGAAATGAAAAAAATAAATAAAAATAAATAAAAAATAAAATATAAATGGTAGATTTAAAGGTCGCTTTAAGTAGATACATTTTTAGCCAATTTTTCCGCCAGGGTAGAATTTATATGTCGTCCTCAACTGTTCAATGTTGAAAATGTAATGGGAGGGGGTTTACAGTAAAAACTTTATTTGTGCTAGGACATGGACTTTTAACTGGATACCAATAATAATAGTGAATAAATGCTTCAGCAGATTTGCAAACGCTTGTTTTTGTGTAACCACCAAGCTACAAGACTGACATGCAATGTGTGTGTGTGTATGTTTCCAGCGTGCAGTAACACTGCCACAGACGTGGTCTTCCTGATCGACGGATCCAAAAGTGTGCGTCCGGAGAACTTTGAGCTGGTCAAGAAGTGGATCAATCAAATCGTAGACAAGCTGGACGTGTCGGACAGCAAAGCACACGTCGGCTTGGTGCAGTACTCCAGCCTGGTCCGACAGGTAAAGATAAAACCAAATGTTGCTGAATGAAGAAAGTGAATGAACTCACCCTTCTTGGCCTGGTCTCGAACTTAGGAGTTCCCACTGGGCCGCCACAACAACAAGAAAGACCTGAAGGAGGCGGTGAAGAAGATGGCGTACATGGAGAGGGGAACCATGACAGGCCAGGCCTTGCGCTACCTCACCGATAAGAGCTTCAGTGTGGGCCACGGCGCTCGGCCTGGGGTCTCCAAGGTGGGCATCGTCTTCACTGACGGACGCAGCCAGGACTACATCGGTGAAGCCGCCAAGAAGGCCAAGGAGATGGGTGGGTGACAAAATATTGAACCAAAACAGTGGCAATCTAGTCTAGTTCTTAACATGCTTAACCTATGAGAGGCCGCAATCTGGACAATTTTTAAATCGACTTTTTTAAATAGTTTCCTTAATGATTAATAGATATTTCAAAGAGTTGGAAAATAATTGGAGAATCCATTATTTATTTATTATTATTGTTATTTATTGATTATTTTTCAGTTTGTTGTAATATATCAAATTATTGTTCCCCGGTAAAATGAACCAACTTTCTATTAATGTAATGTAATCTAAAAAAAAAAAAACATCAATTATGCAGGAAATGTTATCCACAATACAATCCATAATTATAAAATATATATTCATCTAATGTAGGAAAATATGTATTTTGGGGAAATTAAGGAAAGTGGGTAATTACACTGCATAGTGTTTTTAGGGAGAAAAAAATTGAGTAAAATATGCTTTTAAAAGAAATAAAGAGAAAAAAAAATCCTTACTAAAAACATTTTCAATGAATTTGCATCCAATTTAGGTATTCAATACACCCAAAATATTTTCCTTGTCCAACTGTTTTCAGTATGTTATGACAATAACAACAAGAGTAAACATGCTTTCCTCCTGAAATCTTGGAGAAATTCCAGATCCACTCATTTGATTTTAAAATGCCTGACAGGTTTCAAAATGTACGCCGTGGGTGTGGGCAACGCCGTGGAGGACGAGCTGAAGGAGATTGCCTCGGAGCCCACCCGCGAGCACTACTTCTACACCGCCGATTTCAAGGCCATGACGCAGATCGCCAAAAAACTGCAGATTAACATCTGCCAAGGTTTGCGTCCTATAATCTCCTCCGCCCACCATACAATTCTAGACTCATCGATTTCTCTTTTTCCGACAGAGGACGATCCATGCGAGTGCGACTCCTTGGTTAAGTTCCAGAAAAAAATTGAAGAAGCCCTGCAGGCACTAACAAAGAAATATATCCTTGTTGATAAAATATAAAGTTCAGCATTTTGTTTCATTGGCTGCTTTTGATGGCAATAGACATTCAATCTATTTGAACTTGATTGGGCGTCCATCAACGTCAGTTGTAATGAACTCGACTCCACAAAGTGCTTTCTATTGTTGTTGTTTTTCTTAACAAGCTTTTCACTAGAGAGTATGTCCAAGAGGATCGCTCTGCTGGAGAACAAAATTGTGTGAAAACTTCCCCCCCAAAAAAAACACCCAGACCACCTCTTCGTCCTCCTCCTTCTCCACCAGCCTCAGCCTCCTGGGACACAAAAAGCACCGGTTGCCATGGAGACTGTGCCTTCGTTAATACAAGTCTTCCCTCATAGGGAAACACTGATGGTAACCCTCCCTGAAAAAAAGCCAACATGGTGTCACCTTCACTCGTTTGTCCCTTTTTTAAAAAAAATCTATTTTATTCATTTCATTGGCATAAGATCTAATAATAAGGGTACAACCATGGTGTTTATTTTCCTAAATAAAGGTGATTCAGGAAGTACATGAACAGATGTGGCCTTGTTTTTGTTTTGTATTTTATTTAAATAGAATATTTGATGTGGTCTATTAGGTTCTCATGGAGCCTGTGGGAAGACAATTTTGCAATCCAGGCATCTGCAACAACAATCCTTTAGGAGAGATGATGTTTTAAAAGTCCATGACAATTAAAGCAGACTTTATCAGCCAAAGGAGCTAAATTCAAAGCATTGCCATAATTCTGACCCCTTGTGACCTTTACAAATGACTGTTTTCTGTCATTTTTAAACCTTCAACCAAATATATGTTTATTATATAGATATGCTTAGATTAAGTTAAGTATTAATTATCTTTTTATATGTCTTTTTCTGTCACTTTTTAGAAATATCATTTTTTGCATGTGCGCTTAATTCCGGAAAGTTCGTACGTATACGCTTCACGATGACGTCAATAGTAAGCGCTAGAAAGCGACAGCTGAGTGAAAAGGGCCGTTTGAGTTCAGGTCTCCGGCTTCAGACTATATCTAAAAAACTGTTTTTTTTCTTCTTCTATTCATTCCAAAGTTTTTGGGTTAGACCTGTCTTTAGGCTTTAAACCATCCGGTCCGCCACATATTTTTATAAGGGACATTTTTTATCATTCTGTCACGTTCGAAAGTACTTTTAAAAAAAGAGCATCACTGGTTAGCTCCGTTAGCTTAGCTTAGCTCGGTTGGCAGCAAGTGAGTTTCGTTCCAGGGATGCGCGGAGGGATATCAGCCTTCCGCCAACGTTGTGCTCCGCCACCGGTGTTAATTATTTACGAAACCGGGGGTTACGCAGTATACGCCGAGGCCGGGGCAGTCCACAACCTCCAGCCCCAACTTCTTGAGACCAACGGGGAGCCCAGAAAGGGTTAGTGCCGAGCTAACCATAGGTAGTTAGCCAAACTGCTTGCTCGACTACCGGAAAGCTGCGCGGCTCCAAATGGCCAGCGACACCGAAAACGGCTTCAGCAGCCGGGCGAACGGAGACAGCAAGCCGGGGCCGTTGTCCGATACCGGCCACGGGGGTGGAGGAGGGCCGAGCATGAAGACTCTGGCGCGGCTGTGTAGCAGGGACGAGGAGGAGCGGGCGGCGGCTCTGGAGGAGCTCAGCCGAGGGGTTCTGGTGTGTCTGGGTCTGGACCGACCCCGTTCGACTCGGCTGGGGAAAGAGACGCTTCTTCATCTGCTGAGGCTTTCTCGCTCTTGCCCGTTGAGGGACGTTCGAGCCCGGGCCAACGAGTTACTAAGGGCCGCCCAGGTGAGTTCACCTACCCGACAACAGATAGCACCATAAAAAGTCAATTAGCTAAATCCAGCTTGATAAATTATAGTTAAAAATCAATCTATCGCAATCTATCGGTAGTTTTGCAACATGACTAAAGTGAGTAATAGTTCAATATTACTTTAATTGATTTTCTAAAACGTCATTTTTTGCATTTTTATTTTTAACCGTCTCATTGCTGATCACACAAAGGTTGTATTTCTATCAAACGTGACAGAAAATAAGAAAAAATATATTCACTGTATAATTTCGGGAATATTTCTGAACTCCAGGCACTTAAAATATAAAAACTTGTGGTAAATAATACAATGTAAAAAGAAGGTTAATGAGGCCCATTTTGGAGTGTATGAGGAGCAAACAATACATGTAGGAATACATATTTTAATAGTTAAAATTAGAAATGATATAAAATGAGAATTTAGACATACTATCACAACAGGAGGACAGACATCACCTAAAATAACTTGACTCAAGATAAATCTTAAGACTTTGACTCCTGTCAAAAGATCACATTTGGCATAAATACGTTATAAAGTATTCCTGAATATAAATAAATTCAAATCTGCATGGTTTCTGGTGGTTTCATCAGACGTGTGGAGGTGATGCAAGAATCATCTGAGGTGAGTGCCACGCCCCCTTTTGGTCACGCTTGACACGGCGACCACGCCCCCTTTGGTTAGGCTGGTCCACTTCCCTGTGCTGCCAGTACGTCCACATCCCTAATTTCTGAGAAACAAGCCACACTTTACATTTAAATTTACATTCAAGTATCACGGAAGAAGTTTTATCATGTCGGTGAGTTTTTTGAATTTTTAATTAATTAACTTATTAAACATTGTCGCATGCGGACTTGCCTGTGGTGAATAGCATGCTTTTAAAAGCAAAACAAAAAAATATTTCATACGTAATTCTGTGTGTTAAAACTGAGCTGAATTTTATAAACTTTTCTTGTTAATTTCTATAAAGGAGCATTCAAGAAAAGAAGTATACCATTTTTCTCTATTTCAAATAATGTGTTTAAAAACAATGGTGGATTACATTTTTTTTTTGGGGGGGGGGGCTAAAACATCCTCATGTGTTAAATCATGTCAATATATGTACAAAAAAAATTGTTTATTGTTAGCAAACACATGTAAATTCATTATGAAATGAGCTGCATCTAACTCAAACACTAACTCACTTAAGGCCACGTTTCTGTCACTAAAATACACATAAACATGTCAATAGACTTGCTTGGACTTTAACACACAATGTTTAATTGACCCAAAACAAGACTGATTTTGCCGTGACTCATTGTCGCTTATGCAATGACTCTTCCCCATCACCCATTTATTTAGTCAGACTCTCCAATTCACCACAATTTCCCAATTTTAAAAACCTTGCTATTTTGTGTTTGCATCAACAGGAGCAAGGGATTGAAGTTCCTCGAGCCTTGGCTTCTGGTCCCAGTGCTTACATTCCTGCCAAACAGGCAAGTACTCACATTTTCTACACTTTTTCTGCCTTACAAATGAGTTTGAGATGATGTAATATTGCGCTGACAGAAAATTCTTGAACGCCTTGTGAGTGACTCATTTGAGGCTTGAAGAAATGTGTCAGCAAATGTACGCATTTGCCGAAAAATTCCCACAACTGTTCTCAGATCAGGAAGTAACTCCAGTTTTGGTTTCAGATATTGAAAGATGGGCCTGACCAGGACATCCTGATCGAGTCGTTCCTGTCGCTAGGCCGTGTGGACCACGTTACCATGGTGATGGCATTGCACCCCGCCTATCTCAGCTGCTTCTTGAGGACCCAGCATGCCTTGCTCGAGATGGACGGACCCCTGCCTCGCCATTGGAGACACTACATTGCTATCATGGTGAGAAATGCTTCATCCTTTTAAAGCCATTTTCAATGGGAAGGGCTAGCTGTCAATAATTGCTGCCAACCCTCCCAGGTGTCTACCACCGTCAGTGGTGCTGAAACTTTAGCATTCACAGCTAATGCTCTCAGTTTATTATTAATTGGATATCTATTTTTTTATTGGGAGGCAAAGTTAAATGCTATCAAATTAACAGATGGGGTTTTAGTGTAATATGTGTAATTCTGTTTTTATTCATTAGTGTTAAATTTTTTAATGCATTTTTATTTATTCAGAGAAAATACATATAATGATTAATAATACCTAAATAATTTAATTTGCTCCTTTGGCCATGTCCGGTCTTCATTAATTGCAATATTGGAGGGATTACTGTATATTCGGTTTCATGCTTGTCACTGTGTTCAGGTTGACTTGGAAAGGTAGTATAAACTTGTTTATAATACAAAAAAACGAGTAAATACATTGGGCGGTAATGAGATCGAAGGTTACAGGTCAAAAAAGAATTTTGCAATAACAGATTAGCATATTTAACTTTGCAGGGTATGTAGCGCGATTGGAAGAGAAAGGGTTAAAGGTCACATAGGTCAAAAATCTGGCCTTTGAATCTATCTGCTTGTGGGGAGAGTAAGTGGTTCTCCACTTATAAATGAGACCTGGCACCCACTATTTTTTGGTAATTAAAATAAAAAATAATCAAAATCAGGCATTTGTGGACCTAATGGGTGCCACAATATTAACATTTGTTATGCAAGAGACCCACGTCCAAGTCTTATTCGGGTTTTTTTTGGTTTGAATAATCCAAAAATAGTCACTTGACCTCTATACATAAGGATAAAAAACAAGAAAAAAAAGGAATATCCACTAAAGTGCTTTTGATGCTTTATCCCGTCAGGCCGCTGCCCGCCACCACTGCTCCTACGTGGTTCAGCAGCACAGCGCCAGCTTCCTACAGGCCGGCGGAGACGAGAGCTGGCTGAGCGGACTCCAGAACGCTCCCGCCAAACTCAGAAGCCTGAACGTCCTCAACAAGTTACTGGCCCACCGACCGTGGCTCATAACACAGCTTCACATCCAGGTCTAAAGAGTTAAAAGTTTCTGGAATTTATTTAATACATGAAAATGAACTCTATGCCTTTCCATAGGAGTTGGTGTACCCTGGAGCCGAACTGCGCTGGTCGCTGGCCGAGCTGATCCATGCCGTTATCCTAATGGCGCACGCTCACGCGCTTTCCTCCTTCGTTTGGGGTTGTGGTCTCAACCCCGAGGCGGACCATGTGGGCGGCCACACCTTTAGGCCGTCATCGCCCGGGCATCTCTCAAGAAGCCCCCATAGTCCCGCCTGTGAGGATGGGCGGCAAGAGGTAAGAACATACTGGGATTGGTGGATGTGAACATTTTGGAACTTTTTGTTTTGTGGGGTTACTGGGTGTGACATAACTGCTATAATTGATGATCATCCCTAGCTTTTTAGTGCTATGCTAGCTAGTACATATTGACAAAATGATAGCATGGTCACATGGCAACCATTGAATTGAAAGTCTATGGTTATAATGCTAGCAAATTGCAAAAAATAGTTTATTCTTCTGTTTGGAGATGTTTTTAGTGACAGGTCAGAGTCAATTGAGAAAATATTTGTATTAGAAATATGGTTTGTTGTCATTGTAACTCAGTTTCACAGCACCCTTAAGATATCTTAAATTGTCAAAACCATTCAGTGCTGTTACCCATAAATGGCAGTGTCACCGCAGCAGACCCTTAAAGTAAATCGAGTAAAAACTAGCTTAAAATAAACGGCTAACTGAAGCAAGCATACAATGAAATTGATCCTTTATTATTAAGCACAATAATTTTCCTTTACCTTAGCAGTGATGTGTGTGCTTTCAATTTCAAAGGATATCACGCAAGTGATTTTTCTACTATTTTTAAAAAAAATATGTTGCAGGTGGATGGCGCTGTGGAAGTAGAAGTGCTGATGAAGAGGATGGTGGAACTGCAGGAGCAGCAAGAGGAAGAATGTACACAGGAGGAGATGGTCACCCGCTTCGAGAGGGAACGCAGCGAAAGCATCCCTACTGGTATTTCTTTGCTTTTGGTTACACATGAGCAAATACTGTGGTACCTCAAGATACGAGTTTAATGCGATTTACTTGTAACTCAGATGAACATTTCCCATAGAAATGAACTAAAAACTAATTAATTTGTTCCAACCCTCTGAAAAAACACCAAAACATGGTTTTGGATTGGAAAAACATTTTATTACTGTACAAATAAAGCAGAGTAGTGGAACGAGAATTGACCCCTGTGGCACTCCGCATGGAATTTGCCTCATTTTCTCCTTCATGCCTTGCTTTGTAGCGGTGGTGCGAGGGGCGCCCCCGGAGAGGCTCCTTCACCTGCTGGATGATCCGAATTTCAGATACGAGGACTTTGCGCCCAGAGGAGAGCAGGCTCCGCCCACCATGAGAGCCCAGGTGGGTGGCCCGCCATTTTGAAATGACCTGAAATGTGTTTTGTGGTTTGACCTGGCATTATTGTGGTTATCCAGGACTACTCGTGGGAGGACCACGGCTACTCGCTGGTCAACAGGCTGCTGCCGGACATGGGGCAACTACTGGAAGAAGAATTCCAGGTACCTATTTTGGTTTCCAATGTTTGGATTTTTTTTAGTGTAACAGTTATGGTAGAAGGTTGATTTTTGTGTTTTCAGGTGGTGAGCAACCTGACTTATCACAGGATGGCCATGCATGAGGGTGTGGACACCCACACGTTGAGGAAAGCCTTGTGGAACTACATTCATTGTCTTTATGGGATAAGGTGAGTACCGCTTGTTTGGGTATTTATTAGGTGATACTGCACAGTGGTAGATGGGAATTTTAATGCTAGAACAGTTTTTGGAGGGGTTGAAAGCCACTTTTTATGGTTGATATATGATGGTTTAGTAAATTAATTAAGAGTTTAAGGCAGGAATCATCTTTTAAAAAGGCGAAGTTTATATATATATATTTATAAGCCGACTAGGGTTCCTATTCAAGTTATGCGAGCACAAAAGTACTCAACGTCTCGACAAACCACATTGCACGCCGCAGGTACGACGACTACGACTACGGTAGCGTCAACGTCCTGCTGGAGCGATCCTTGAAGGTTTTTGTCAAGACGATGGCTTGCCACCCCGAGCAGACCACCGCGCACATCTATCACGCTTTCTGGAGGCACTTCAGGCATTCGGAGAAGGTACACTCAAATGCCCATATGCTTTTTATTTCACTCGTGCTAGGTTAGCATAGCATAGCAGGCGCCAACGCATCTTTGATTGTCAGGTTCACGCCAATCTCATCGTGTTGGAGGCTCGCCTACAGGCGGCGCTGTTGTACACACTGCGAGCCATCACCCACTACATGAGATGAGTACCCACCCCATTCCCACCCACCCCAACGTTTGCGGATACTGAGCCAGTTGTTTTACGTCCTCATAATGTTCTTTTTTTTTCACCTAGTCAATGATTGTATTTACATATCCCATATTTCAGTGTTAATCATGTCCTAGTGACATGCCCCAATTCTTATTTAATGTTTTTTTTCTTCTTTTTTTTGCACCAGAGGTCCAATTCCGGTTCAAGGAGAGACTCCAGTTTGAGCCTCCTGTTCGGAATATTTGTGTTTTTTTGGACAGCCTTATGTTTACGGTGCTCTTCGTCAAATACAACTTTACGCTCACTCCACCTCTCGTGTCCTTAAACACCCTTTGCGGACTGAGATTAGAAGAAAATGACCCTAAAACGTGTATTTTTCTACCCAATAAAGTGGCTTGACGCAAAAGGAAAAACTGTCTGCGATGCTTGCTTGAACTGCGTTGTTTCTACCACAGGAGGGCGACAAAGTCCGAATTAGAAAAGTCTTGCTCTTGTCTCCTAACTTTAAATTTACTTCCTATTAAACAGCACATCGTTTTATCGTGACGTCAGCATCCTTAAACGTCCTCCCTGTTTCATTCCTCAAGTGTTGCGCAAATTACCGGCGCCATCTCCCCTCTAGGCTGGCGTGCTCGTACGTGCGCGCTCCCGGGTGGGCTGGACATCTGTGTGGTCGTCTTCCGGTCCAGCGCGCGCACGCTCACGTCCAAAAGTTACGCAGCTGCTGAGCAAGTGGACACCCGGCTTCACACACGACAGCGTCCATTGGTAAGTCCATAAATAAGCATTTTCTGTCCTTTTTAAATGATTGTTTTTGCTCATCCCTAACACTTATTTTTATTTTTATTTTTGAGAGACATCAGAAAGCTCTTGCATAACTGTCCAAATGAGAATTTGCTGTTTCCTGTCCTGTTTGTTGGCACGGTGATTTTTACTAATGGTTTATTTTGTATTTAAGTAAGATCGTGTTGGTTTGACGACCCCAAACATGCGTTTATGTGCGTGGGCTGCGGGGAAAATGTTTTTAAAATGAGTTTTTTTAAAGTTTAGAAGTCAGGTGTTAGTTAACTCATTGACTGCCAGCCCCTCCCAGTTCAATTGGGTTTTGACGTCTATCGCTGTCAATGGTACTGAAACGTGATTGCTTACTTAATGGATTGCACGTTGAAAACTGCCCTTATACTCCCAAGATTTTTGGATTTTTTTTCATAAAAGGCTTTTTTAACACCTTACATAATATAAACTAAAAGAGCGAGAAACAAACCCAAAATTAAAGTGAAAATAAAAAAATTGAAGGATTCTTATGATTGAAATGTGAAATGATAGAAAAAGTAATTGTATAAAAAATATATTTTGATAAAGACTAATATTTTTATTGATTTTATGTTTGACACTTTATTGAAATAAAACGTTTTTTCTTTGCCCTCACTAATAAATCTGCTTTAAAAATAATAAAAATAAAGCAAAACATAAGAAAGTAGATCTAATGAGAATAAACATTTTGTTTTGAAAAAACTACTATAATAAAAATAAAAAGGATCATTCATGCTAAATTAGTTAAAATATGTTTCCCAATGATTAATATTTCTAATAAGTTGAAAAAAAACCTTGATGCGTTCACCAATAGGCAATCCCCACATAAAGAAAAAATATATATAATAACATGAAATAAAATCCTGATACCCTTTAAATATTATATCCATTAGTACATCTTTATTTGATATGACGAATGAATAATCAGTGAAGAGCAATCCTAATAATCACTCGCGGCAGGCCTAATCAGCGTCATCGTTATATTAAATATAACAAAAAATGTCCCGATGACATTCCCAAAATGCGCCCTATCATTGACTCACTTAAGAACGCTGACAAGATGACAAAGAAGGAAGTTGAAAATAAGTGCGAACATCCACCCTCACTCTGCATTGAATCGCAAAGGTCAAAGGTCAAGCAGGGATGGGTCGCTTCTGATTCACTTCTGTCGAAATTCACGCGGGAAAAACTCCCCCGCGGGAAGCCCTCCGAGACGGCGTTCCCGTCTCGCGCGTCTCCGGCTTGGAATTTTTCCACCTACAGGAAGGAAGGAAGTCAGGCGGAATGGTGGGCGTGTCCGCCGCTTTTGACTTCCTGGGAAAAAATCAGGTGGATGTCACACCTGCGCGGGGGTCGATTTGGATGGTGGTTACCGTGGCAACCGGCCGTCGGAATGCTCCGGCGAAAGAGGGGGATGTGACGACACTTAGCGGAAACGGGGTTTTTCCTTTCCACCTCCCTTCCTCCCCCCCTTGACCGAGTACCTTCTGTGCAAATGTGTAAGACTTCCCATTGTCCTATCATCCTGCACACCCGCATTCTGCATCCTGTGGTGGTGGTGGTTTGTTTCCTGGGAATGTGCAAATGTGGCACCAGAAAGCAGGCTTTCAAAAAAGGGAATAAAGCAGTAGAAGAAGAACCGGGAGTGTGAAAGTATATGACTTTAAGAATCGGGTTTGTCTGTTTTGAGTATGTTGGAGAATTCCCCAATGAAAAGCAGCTTATCTGCGCAGTTGCCCATGCAGGAAATGGGTGTGTCGCTCCCATTTGATTCCTTGGCAGGCAAGTTGGAAGGAGAGAGAGAAGCATAAGCAGATGTTTAGTCATATGATAATATATAATATTGCTTTAGATTAGATTAGATCAGATAACTTTATTCATCCCGTATTTGGGAAATTTCATTGTTAGTTGTTCATTGTTGTTTTTAGACATAAATGAATAGGGAATGAATGTTGATGATATATATATATATATATATATATATATATATATATATATATATATATATATATGTATGTATGTATGTATGTATGTATGTATGTATGTATGTATGTATGTATGTATGTATGTATGTATGTATGTATGTATGTATGTATGTATGTATGTATGTATGTATGTATGTATGTATGTATGTATGTATGTATGTATGTATGTATGTATGTATGTATGTATGTATGTATGTATGTATGTATGTATGTATGTATGTATGTATGTATGTATGTATGTATGTATGTATGTATGTATGTATGTATGTATGTATGTATGTATGTATGTATGTATGTATGTATGTATGTATGTATGTATGTATGTATGTATGTATGTATGTATGTATGTATGTATGTATGTATGTATGTATGTATGTATGTATGTATGTATGTATGTATGTATGTATGTATGTATGTATGTATGTATGTATGTATGTATGTATGTATGTATGTATGTATGTATGTATGTATGTATGTATGTATGTATGTATGTATGTATGTATGTATGTATGTATGTATGTATGTATGTATGTATGTATGTATGTATGTATGTATGTATGTATGTATGTATGTATGTATGTATGTATGTATGTATGTATGTATGTATGTATGTATGTATGTATGTATGTATGTATGTATGTATGTATGTATGTATGTATGTATGTATGTATGTATGTATGTATGTATGTATGTATGTATGTATATATATATACATATATATATATATTATAGATACACATACATACATATATTATAGATACACATACATACATATATTATAGATACACATACATACATATATTATAGATACACATACATACATATATTATAGATACACATACATACATATATTATAGATACACATACATACATATATTATAGATATACATACATACACATAGTTGTACATGTATACATACATATCTTAACTAATCTTAACTTTATGCCCATTTATATGAATGAGACCCAGAAAAAATGCCAATTGGGACAATATAATTGATTGATTGATTTGTTTTTATAACAATGAACATATTTGTATTCATTTTAATGAACATAGATTGTAGCTGTGGGCTAATTTCCATCTTTGTTTGTTTCACTTTTTGGGCTAATGGGAGCTATTGTTTCTGCAAGTGTGTGTTGTTTATGACTTTTGTGATACTGCGTCAGCTGCTTTGTATGTACTGTAGACTTGAATTTCTGTATGTGTGTGTGTGTGTCCATGAACAGTGGCGTGAGTTTCCAGGAAAAGGGGGGAGCCATTGGAGGGGTGGCCAGGAAACGTGAACATGGCTAACTTCCTGTTGCTCCCTGATGGCGGACTTGATAGTTACATGGGTACTTTCGTGGGCTTTTTCGGTTGTATTTTGAATATACATTTTTAGGTGCGATTTTTTTTTTTTAAATATTTTTGGAAAGGATTCAATCGGACTGCAAAAATGTGTGTAAAATTCTTAGGTTGGGAATTTTCATTTATGGGTGTACCAATACTTTTGACAATTAACTATTTATAAGGTGAAAAAAAATGGTATTCCCTTAGTTTTAATGACAAATATATCAATCCTGTACTGTATATTCTAAAATGTATTGTTTTGAATGTATTTGTAATTTTATTGATAAAAACTGAAAACATTAAATGATCTTTTTTCACATAAATTGGGTATTTATAGTTAATCCAGGCTTCAACTTTTAATCCCATTAATTCTGAACAAATCATACTAAAAAAATAATCTATTAAAAAAGGTCAAATGGTAAGCAAATCTATCAAAATCTGTCAATCAATTATTACTCCTCACTCTGCAACTTGTACAACGTTTAACCAAAGTACTTGACTTGTCTTCCACTTTATCAAACGTCCGGATGTGGCGGCGACTTTTTGTAATCCGTTGGCGTGGTGCAAAACTTTTGGCGTAACGTTTCAGACGCTGGCTCGTAGCGTTAGCAGCTTCTTTAAAAACGCAGTCATGCACTCAGTCAGGCATCCTTTTTCGAAACAGCCACAGGGCCAAAAAGAGGATGTGGCCAAACTTGCATGTGTCTTACTTATCTGCCTGTCTTTTTTTTTTTTTTTTTGTTTCTTTCTCTGACCGCAGCGGCGATGCTAATCGACAAATGATCTGACACAGGAAGAAAACATCTGGTGAGTTTCCGCCTATCTTCAATTCACTTATTAGGAGTTAAGATTGTAATACTTGGGAGCAAAATTGCAGTGTGTATTGATATTGTATAATAAGAATTGTTTTCGGGGTCTATTTTGACACTGAGTATTGTATTTTCCGGACTATAATTTGTGCCTGAGTATAGTTTGCACTAGCTAAAACATGGAGGAAAAAAAAGGATAGAACGACAGTGGTACCTTGAGATACGAGCTTAATGTGTTCCGGGACTGAGCTCGTATGTCGATTTACTCGTAACTCAAATGAACGTTTCCCATAGAAATGAACTAAAAACTAATTAATTTGTTGGAAAAAAACACCAAAAATAAGATATTGGATTGGAAAAACTTTTTTTATTTGTTCTAATTCGCCATCTATTAACAAATTAACAAATAACTAGTGGTTTAATAGTACTAAAATGTGTTTAATAGTCCTAAAATTAATCAGATTTTGTGGGGGGTAAGACTAAGCGCTCTTAACATAACATAAACAAATTTAAATGAACTTGTATTACAATGCAGACACATTCAAAAATAAGTTTAATCTAACCTTACACTCAAGTTAATTCTATTTTTGTTTTAAATGTTGATACCTTTCTTGGCTCTATTGGCCCCGCCCCCACCCTGACTTTTAGACCTCAACCTATCAACGGTTGTTTTCTTTTGTCTTCCCTTCAAAATATTCCCAAAATGATGCACACAAATGTCCTCACAATAGAATATCGCAAATGCATTCATTAGTATGCCCTTTCTTCAAAGTACTACAAATACAGAAAAAGTACATTTGCATGCTGTGGTTTGTCCAGACGGCGTCCCTCGACGATGGGTTGCGCTTGC